>NW_007212354.1:0-728 GCF_000164805.1 Carlito syrichta
CCATGCCCCAGGGCTATGTTAATTTTCCTGTTCATTGTGACATATGTTCTTCAAGGACTTTAATTGTCTTGACATTCTGTAGAATATCACACAGGACCACTCTGCTGATGATATGTTGTAGGATTTTTTCCAAATATATTCATTTGATTTTCAAAATTTACAGATTAAATTGTACATGTTTACTGTGTAAAACATAATATTTTAAACTATATGTATATATTGTGGGATGGTTTAATCTAGTTAACTAACATATGCATTACCTCACATAGCTATCATTTTGTGGTAGGAACACTTAACATTCACTATTATCACTTTTCAAAAACATGGTATATCATCCTCAACTGTAGTTACTGAGTTGTACAATAAATCTCTTGAATTTATTCCCTCTGTCTTATTGTAATTTTGTATCTTTTAACCAACATGCCTCCTCCTCACCCTGTCAATTATTTCAGTTATTTTTTTCAATTATCCCTCTGGAAGTCATCATTTTACTCCATATTTCTGTGGAATCAACTTTAAAAATTCCACATATGAGTGGGATATAAAGCAGTTGCCTTTCTGTGATTGGCTTATTTTACTTAACATACTTTCCTACAGGTTCATTCATGTCATCACAAATGAGAAGATATGTTCATTGAACTTGGAATGCAGTGAGTAGCAAGTACTCTGGATGCCTTAAAAAGACATATTACATACTAGATAGTTGGGAATATACTCTATGAATATTC
>NW_007212355.1:0-1855 GCF_000164805.1 Carlito syrichta
TTTCCTACAGGTTCATTCATGTCATCACAAATGAGAAGATATGTTCATTGAACTTGGAATGCAGTGAGTAGCAAGTACTCTGGATGCCTTAAAAAGACATATTACATACTAGATAGTTGGGAATATACTCTATGAATATTCAGGGGCTGGCATATCAGTGAAGCTTTAAGGGTCCAGTTATCTGAAGGATGTCCTCTCCATGAAGAGGATAAGTTATCACATTTTGTAACCTGTACCACTAAAACAGCACTGCTCTTGGTATACATCTCTGGAGTTTAGAGATAGAATACAACACACTTAAAACTCATGCTCTGATCTTTTTACTTTGTAACTTGAAAAGATTCCAAGTTAAGATCAGACCTAGAGCAAAAGTGAGCCCTTGTATCAAGTTCAAGTTGTAGTGCAAGCTTTCTTAACATTCAAACCATATCATCCAGAAGATCCATTTAAACTAGGAATATTTTTTTCAGGAGATAAAGATACCTGGTGGAATCTCTGCTGGATCCCAGTAAGAGATTTTCAGAATATACTCTCAGAGTCTAGGTGTAAGTTTGTTCCTAGTTGCTAGAAAATCAGCTCCTGTTGTATTCCTGGGGACCTAGTAGGGCCTAAGTGCCAGACTGAAATATCAACTGGAGCTTTCCTTCAGAAGCTGATGTCATAAGGTCTTCCAAGTCACATTGTTGTGTAGTAGTGGCACCCATCTATCCTATGCTGGAAATCATACATTTGGCATGGAGTCCATACAGATTCAGAAGTCAAAATAAATTACATAAATAGTTGACCCAAATCAACTAAGTTGTTCATCTTTATTGCAGTCCAACTTCTCCTTTAGCTCACATTTAAGGTGTCATGGGATGATGGGGAAAGAATCTTCAATTAATGGAAAGAGAAGGGTAAAACTCTGACCTGGTTCATAAATGCATCATCTCTATATGTTGCTGTGATAAAAATATACTGATGTTTTACTCAGCTTCACTTGTGATGGATAAATACTTTGAGGACAGCAGTGAGGAAAACGTTGCTCAGGAAGTAGAGTAATACACTTGTCCATTATTTTTACAAAGAGGGAGAAGTAGACTGAAGCAAAATTCTCTCTATGTCTATCTATAGTAGTCCTGGGCAGTGGAAAATGGTTTGGGCAGTTAAAATGAGACATTAAAGTAGTGAGATTATAGGCAAGAAAATCTGAGAAAGCATGAGTATAGACCTTTGGAAATGGACACAAATGTCTTTGTGTCTCATGTCAGTGACTTAGAGAAACCACTGTAAAAGAGGCTCTCAACCCCAAGTGGAGAAGATTCCTTGACAATGAATACTAGTCAGTCTGTGTTTTCACATTCACCCTACCCCATGCTCAATGGGCTCATGAACATACCAGTCATAATGTTAGAAATAGACACTATGCATGGACCCAACAGAATGAGACTCCCTTCACTGAGACTAGTTAAGCAGCAATATTGCTGAATACTTTATGCATTAGTGCTGAATTACTGACCCCACAACATAATGTCATCCCTAAAGGAGACCAGCCAGTCACTTGTTGACAAGTCAGTTATAGCAAACGTTTTTTTTTAATCCTCGAAGGAATCATAGTTTGTTTCACTGAAACTGAGTACTATTCCAAATATGAATCTGCCTTTTAGTCCACTATGCCTTTGCCAGCATCATTCTCCAAGAGCTTGTGCAGTATCTGAATTACCACACCAGATTTCATATGACACAACCATCTACCAAGGACCTAATTTTATAGGAAAAAGTTGTAACAACTTTACTAATTGTTTACTAATTTTATAGTAAAAAGATGTAACAATTGGTAAAGGATTCACTGTTTCTGTCAGACATACATTACATC
>NW_007212356.1:0-878 GCF_000164805.1 Carlito syrichta
AGACTTTGTGAGTGTGTATAGTAAGAATATTATAATTGAATGAAAATAACAAAAAATACCCTCTACCTTTCCCTCACCAGTCAATAATCCTGCTTAGTATCGCTTATGTCCTCATGCTCTGTTTTATTTTTTAAATCGAGTAGTAAACAGACTTCTTCATTCATCTGTATGCAATTTTTAAAAAGCAAGATAATTACAAAGTAAAGCAGGAGCTGTGCAAAGGGAGGTTGTGCATCTGGAGGTACAAAAATAGCATGTAACAAGTTGCACGTGTCTCCAGAATCTGTTCCCATTGTCTTACCTGCTCTGGACTTTGATGGTGAAGCTTGATGACAAATGAAATCAGAGAGTAAGAGCCATATTCCATAAACATTTACAGTGTCAATATAGTTTTCATAAACACTCAACTGTTTACACAAACATATTCTCTCTGTTTTAGAAACATAATTGAGACATTTTATACTTTAATTGCAGATTTTATCACCTTTTATTAACCATTGAATAGAAACAGAGTGAAGTTAAGATTCATGTGGAGAAATACTTTATAGAGAAGTTAACCCTGAGCTGTGCCTCAAAGGAGAAAGGATGCTCATGAGGATGAGAGCAAAGGGCATTCTAAAAGGGAGAACAACATGATCAAAGGCACAGAGTCTGGGGTGAACATGGTTATTTGGAAAAGGAAAGGAGGTGAAAAGGAAGAGAAATTAGTATTTACTGCATGTCTGCAGCATTCCAAAAATTGTAATTGGTGCTTCCATTTGTTATATAACTGAACATTCACAAAAAAAACCTTTTTAAGGTGTCATTATTCCCCATCATAATGAAGATAATTGTCAACCAGTGATTTACTTAATATACCCATTTTACAAATAAGAAGG
>NW_007212357.1:0-631 GCF_000164805.1 Carlito syrichta
TAAGGTTCTTATAGTTTGAGGTTTTACATTAAGGTCCTTAATCCATTTAGAGTTGATTTTTTGTGTATGGTGATAGGTAGGGGTCTTGTTTTAATCTTCTGCCTGTGGTCAGCCAGTTTTCCCAGCACCATTTACTGAATAGATTCTACTCTCCCTAGTTGTTGTTGGTGGAGGCTTTGTCAAAGATGAGTTGGTTGAGAAATTGAGGTTTTGCTTCTGTAATCTCTCTCCTGTTCCATTGGTCTATATGCCTGTTCTTGTACCAATACCAGGCTGTTTTGATTATTGTAACTTTCTAATAATGTTTAAAGTCTGTGAGTGTGATACCTCCTGCTTTTTTTCCCCTTAGGATTGTTTTGGCAATTTGTGGTTGTTTATGTTTCCATATGAATCCCTGTATTGTCGTTTCCAGGTCTGAGAAGCATCCTAATGGTAATTTAATGGGTATTGCCTTGAATCTGTAAATTGCCTTGGGTAAGATGGACATCTTTTTTAAAAAAAAAAAAAAAATTTAAAATTGTAGGTACAATTCAGGGTTAGGTATACAAGTATTCATTGTGCAGGTACCCCTGTTGATGAGATGTGCCCCCCCTTTCCCAGGCAGATTCCCACTACTGCCAATCCCACCGCC
>NW_007212358.1:0-1071 GCF_000164805.1 Carlito syrichta
CTTCCTTCCATTCTTCTTTCCTTCCCTCTCTCTTTCCCTCCTTCCCTTCTTTCCTCTTTTTAATGGGAATTAATGACTTCGAAGAGTTTTTTTTTAAATAGTTATAGCTGTCCAAATCTACCTCTCAGTTAATGATACCCAATTTAAACTCTGCTCAGAAAGGGATTCCAGGAATTTTTTTTTTTTTGGCATCATATTGCAAATTTCTATTTTAAGTGTAGTACTACATTCTTGAATCTAACACAAACAACAATTTCTCTCCATTATTCATCCAACCCATCTAAGTAAATACCAGAAATCCAGTTATCTGGCTATTTTTGCCTATGTAGTATCCAAATCATAGTAATTACTCATAATGCTGGATTTATGTAAAATTGAATTTTTTCATTTTTAACTACATGTAAAATAAGCATGGCCTCAGGTTCTCTGTTTTTGTATTGAAACTAATTATTAGGACATCCAAAGTCTACTTTCACAAAGGCAACCTAAACTTTCCTTTAAAAAATTGTTCCTGTAAAAGGGTATAAAATGTATAATGTGCAAATATACCTTCTTGATACTACACTGTCTCTATTTGATGACACCACCTTTCTCAATTAAATAGAAAGAGTTTAATTTTAATAACTTTCTTTTAAATTAATGTCTTTTGTTTTGCTGAAATATCAGTAATTTTATTTGACTACTGGATTACTACTTAATATTCAAAATTATATTACTTTCTATACCATTCTTTTTTTATGTCACTGATATTGCCACAGATGATAATTTCTTTTTAATGAAAATCTGTAAATGCATTTCAGGTCATTTCCAAATGCATTTATGCCATTGTCTTAACCTTATTTTTATGTGGATTTTTTATTGTCCTCTCCATTCTTCCTTGATGTGTAGACAAGGATATCATTGTATGATGAAATTTCTTCAAGGCTTTTGGGATAATCAGAACTGAGTTATTTAACTTATAGACTCTATGACCCCTTAGATCAAGCAGAATATTCCTCAATACTTCTGTATGTGACACAGAATGCATAGCTATCAGAAAATATTTTTCCCCTTACATTCAAAATAATGAAG
>NW_007212359.1:0-839 GCF_000164805.1 Carlito syrichta
TAAACTTTCCTTTAAAAAATTGTTCCTGTAAAAGGGTATAAAATGTATAATGTGCAAATATACCTTCTTGATACTACACTGTCTCTATTTGATGACACCACCTTTCTCAATTAAATAGAAAGAGTTTAATTTTAATAACTTTCTTTTAAATTAATGTCTTTTGTTTTGCTGAAATATCAGTAATTTTATTTGACTACTGGATTACTACTTAATATTCAAAATTATATTACTTTCTATACCATTCTTTTTTTATGTCACTGATATTGCCACAGATGATAATTTCTTTTTAATGAAAATCTGTAAATGCATTTCAGGTCATTTCCAAATGCATTTATGCCATTGTCTTAACCTTATTTTTATGTGGATTTTTTATTGTCCTCTCCATTCTTCCTTGATGTGTAGACAAGGATATCATTGTATGATGAAATTTCTTCAAGGCTTTTGGGATAATCAGAACTGAGTTATTTAACTTATAGACTCTATGACCCCTTAGATCAAGCAGAATATTCCTCAATACTTCTGTATGTGACACAGAATGCATAGCTATCAGAAAATATTTTTCCCCTTACATTCAAAATAATGAAGTAGTACTTGAAAGTACAAGGAAGGGATAGAAAATTGTTCTTCAGCTACCTTCTCTCTTGTGCACCTATTTAGATTTGTTCCGTGGTTATTTAATTCAGTAAAGATAAGGTGAAACATAAAATATCATGACTATTGCAGAAAATTTAGGGAATTCAGATAACCATTCATTGTTCTTTCTCAGACTAAATAAACATTTTAATTTGACACACATCAAACTTGAGAACAGCAGCCTATTTTTCTGAGATTATACATAT
>NW_007212360.1:0-772 GCF_000164805.1 Carlito syrichta
CTGTGGGGATTAAAAAACAAACAAACAAAAGTAGGTGGGGACTGATACACGTAGACCATGGATTCAGTGTAAGAAGGCAATGAGCACTGGGATCCTCAGTTCAGATTGAGTGATAACTTATCTGCCTAGGTGCAATTCTCTATAGTGTTAATTTTAGCCATTAATGAAGAGCAGTATGGTGAGAATAAAAAAGTTCTTAACTTGAAGCCATATAACTTGCTTGAGTACTAGTTGAGCACATTACTAGTTGTATGGTCTTGGCTATGTCCTTTTACCTTTTGGAGCCTCATTTAAATATAGAAAATTAGGAAGATGATGCCTTTCCTGTTTTAACTTCAAGATTGTAGTAAGGGTAAAATGATGTAAGGTATGTAGAAATATACATTTAAAATTTAATAATAACTGTACAGATATGAAATGGTAAAAATTTATTAATGTCAATAATTAGTCTTATTATATGTTTTGGATTTGAATAGCCAAATTGGGAGGTCACAGACATACATTGAGGGAAAAAATAAATGGAGGAATGGATCATTTTTTATGGCCTCTGGTGGAATAGACTGGAGTCAGGAAGACTTTGTTATTTTCATGGCAAGGGTTATACTTACAGATAATCAGTGAACCAATTTAAGACATACTAGAAGGTTATTTTTTGCCCCCAATACTGCCTCTTCCCAGGTCATTTAGATTACTCATGAGTATACAATAGCTTTGAGAAAGTTTTACATTTTCTAACGTATGTGAAATCATTGCAAGAAAATGACAGTTTTAA
>NW_007212361.1:0-802 GCF_000164805.1 Carlito syrichta
AATGAGCACTGGGATCCTCAGTTCAGATTGAGTGATAACTTATCTGCCTAGGTGCAATTCTCTATAGTGTTAATTTTAGCCATTAATGAAGAGCAGTATGGTGAGAATAAAAAAGTTCTTAACTTGAAGCCATATAACTTGCTTGAGTACTAGTTGAGCACATTACTAGTTGTATGGTCTTGGCTATGTCCTTTTACCTTTTGGAGCCTCATTTAAATATAGAAAATTAGGAAGATGATGCCTTTCCTGTTTTAACTTCAAGATTGTAGTAAGGGTAAAATGATGTAAGGTATGTAGAAATATACATTTAAAATTTAATAATAACTGTACAGATATGAAATGGTAAAAATTTATTAATGTCAATAATTAGTCTTATTATATGTTTTGGATTTGAATAGCCAAATTGGGAGGTCACAGACATACATTGAGGGAAAAAATAAATGGAGGAATGGATCATTTTTTATGGCCTCTGGTGGAATAGACTGGAGTCAGGAAGACTTTGTTATTTTCATGGCAAGGGTTATACTTACAGATAATCAGTGAACCAATTTAAGACATACTAGAAGGTTATTTTTTGCCCCCAATACTGCCTCTTCCCAGGTCATTTAGATTACTCATGAGTATACAATAGCTTTGAGAAAGTTTTACATTTTCTAACGTATGTGAAATCATTGCAAGAAAATGACAGTTTTAATGAGGAGGGTCGGAATTATAAAAATGAATCAGAGATAATTTTAGAACCCGGAGTAAATTTGTTGAAGTCAATGAGGAGAGACATGACAGCTTGTCTTAACACTCTCTG
>NW_007212362.1:0-575 GCF_000164805.1 Carlito syrichta
CTATCAGGAAAAGAATGGTTCCAGGACACAGAAGCATAGGAAGGGGAGTGGGAAGACAAAAATAATTTGGATACTTAGTTTTAGTGCTTACGACCATTCTATCCCTCTCCATCCTTCCAGAAGCCAAACTGGAGAAGGGAGAGTCAGCAATTTGGGAGAGGTGATTGTTGAGGTGGATCTTAAATAACTAATAAAGGAAGAGTTGAGAAAAGGGATCAATCTGGATGAACTCTCACAAATCTTATACTATTTTCAGATCACAGTGTTTGGTACTGTGGAAAATCTATTGCTAGGTAAGATGTGCTAGATTTTAAAAGCTGACCGTTTAATGGTGGAGCAAGATATGTTCACGGATACTGGCTTGAGAGTAAGTACATGGGACATGAATCTAGCTTCCACTCCAGAAACACAGAGGAGGTAACAATTCAGAATAAATCCATGGAAAAGCTCAAAAGCGTACAGTGTGTTCAGTGGAGAGTAAGTTCGGGTTGCTTATGGTATAAAAAGCATCAGACATGAAGATTAGTTGTAAGTAATAATACTGAAGAAGATGGTTAGACCTAGTGTGAAGAGGT
>NW_007212363.1:0-609 GCF_000164805.1 Carlito syrichta
GGTTTCATGTTTTTGCTTTTTTAAATAGTGCTGCCAGAAACTCACATATACAGGTATCTTTTCTGCAGAATGATTTGAGTTCCTCTCAACATATTCCCTATAGTGGCATTGCTGGGTCAAATGAAAGGTTAATTTCTAGTTCTTTTAGAAATCACCACACTGTTTTCCAAAAAGGTTGCACCAGTTTGTATTCCTGCCATTAGTGCAGAATTCTTTTTTCTCTGCATCCTCACAAGCATCTGGTGTTGTTTGTTTTATTAATGATGGCCATTCTTAATAAGGTCAGGAGAAATCTCGATGTGATTTTGAATGGCATTTCTCTGATGATGAGTGAGGCTGAGCACTATTTCTTGTGTCTTTTGTAAGCCCACATATCTTCATTTTAGAAAATTCTCTTCAGCGGGGCTTGGTGGCTCAGCCTGTAAACTCAGTGCTTTGGGAGGCTAAGGTGTGTGGAATGCCTGAGCCCAGTGGTTCACGACCCACCCAGGAAACTTGTTGAGACTTCATCTCTACAGTAAGTCAAATATTAGCCAGGTGTGTTATCACACACCTGTAGTTATGGCTATTTGGATTGCTGAGGCGGAAGAATCGCTGGAGCCCAGCAGG
>NW_007212364.1:0-990 GCF_000164805.1 Carlito syrichta
TGGCATTTCTCTGATGATGAGTGAGGCTGAGCACTATTTCTTGTGTCTTTTGTAAGCCCACATATCTTCATTTTAGAAAATTCTCTTCAGCGGGGCTTGGTGGCTCAGCCTGTAAACTCAGTGCTTTGGGAGGCTAAGGTGTGTGGAATGCCTGAGCCCAGTGGTTCACGACCCACCCAGGAAACTTGTTGAGACTTCATCTCTACAGTAAGTCAAATATTAGCCAGGTGTGTTATCACACACCTGTAGTTATGGCTATTTGGATTGCTGAGGCGGAAGAATCGCTGGAGCCCAGCAGGTCGAGGCTGCAGTGGCTGGGAGCATGCCACTGCACTACAGTCTGCTTGACAGAGTGAGACTACAACTCAAAAAAAAGGGAAGATTCTATTCATATATTTTATTTATTTATTTGTAATGGAGCTTTTTTTTTCCATTCAAAATGTTTGAGTTCCTTGTAGGTATTAGGTATTTGTCAAAATACAGTTGGCAACTATTTTTTCCTGTTTTGTAGGCTGTCTCCCTGTTCTCTTATTTTATTTTGATTTGCAGAAGCTCATTCATATAATGAGGTCCCACTTTTGTGTCTTGTTTCTTATGATATGGCCCCTTAATGTTCTGATAAAGAATTGGTTGCCAGTTCCATTCTCCATGAGGGTGCCTTCTGCATTTTCTAAGATTCTTATAATTTGAGTTTTTATATTTAGATCTTTGATCCAATTAGAGTTAATTTTTGTATATGGTGATAGATAGGGTTCCTGTTTCCATTATCTGCATGTGATCAGCCTGTTTTCCCAGCACCATTTATGGAATAGGTTCTCCTCTCCCACACTGATTTGTTTTGGAGGCTTTGTCAAAATTGTTGATTGAGAAAATGAGGCTTTGTTTCCGGAATCTCTATCATTTTCCTTTGGCTTATCTCCCTGTTCTTGTTACAACACTAGACTATTTTTACTACTGTAGCCTTTTACTAAAGTTTGAAGTCTAAAAGTG
>NW_007212365.1:0-1604 GCF_000164805.1 Carlito syrichta
AAAAAAAAAAAATGAAAGCTTATTCTCAGGAAAGGACCTCAAGATTGGGAAACCCCAAGCACAATTGAGGGTAAGATTACCATATAAATTCACAGGTATTCAGCATACATTTCATAACAAATACTGAAGGGTTCAGCTCTATTCAAATCAGCTCCCAAAACACTAGCAGCTAAACATATACTAAATGGGCAGACAAATGAAAGCTTTTTCCTGATTCTGACCAGACCAAGAAAAAAAAAAGTTCAAGAAGTTCCCCAAATTCCCACAGATATTCAACAGTGCACCTAACTCTCCAATTTCTCCCAAGGACAGAAAACTTGTGGTCATCATGTTAGCCCTTCAAAAAACATCTGTGGAAAGCCTATAATATGAAAGACAAAGACACAAAGAGTAAATCAACAAAGAAGAACCAGCAACTATGCAAGAAGATGAAGAGTTTTAAAAACTGTAATTAGGCCCATAGAGGATATATAAAGTGGATATGTTTGTCTAATTAAACCTCTGGGCCAACCACGATGACTCACTCCTGTAATCCCAGCACTTTGGGAGGCCAAGGTGAAAGGATTGCTTGAGTCCAACAGTTTTAGACATAGCCCCAGCTACTCAAGTGGCTCATGCAAGAGGATTGCCCATGAGGTTGATGCTGCAGTGAGCTACGATCTTGCCACTTATGCCAGCCTGAGTGACAGAGTGTGACTCTGATTCAAAAAAAAAAAAATCTGATTAATTTTCACCATAATTCAGAGAAGTAAAATTTCAATTTTGAACTACAAGATATTCTTCTCAAAAACATAATAAAACATCACACCATTCACTATAATATATCCCTTGATAAACTCAGCAGTATATATATACTTAATTATTTCACACAAGCACAAGACTACTTTGATTGATCAATAAAAATAAACCATAAAAAGTTGTAAATGAAGCATTTTCTGTCATCCTCAAAGGTAATTTCAATTGGGACATGTATTTATAGTATACAGAAAGAAAAATCTGAATATATATACCCATATCTTATTTTACTGTGTTTCTCTTTACTGCGCTTCTCAGATATCTTTTTTTTAAACATATTAAAGTTTCATGGCAACCCTGCTTCAAGCAAGATTATTGGAACCATTTTTCCAACATCATGTGCTCACTTTGTGTCTCTGTGTCATATTCTAATAATTTCTCACACTATATCAAACTTTATTATTGTATCTGTTATGGTGATCTGTGTTCAGCTATCTTTGATGTTATTGAAATGTTTTGGAGCTTCACAAACCACACCCATATAAGATGGCAAACTTAGACAGTAAAGTAATGTGTCCATAGAATGTACTCCAAGATCAATCACATCCTAGGCCATAAATAAAGCATAAACAAATTCCATAAATCAAAATACTGCCATACACCTTCTCAGACTACAGTGGAATAAAAATAAATATCAACACCAACAAAATGCGCCCCCTCAAAACCCGCAAAGACATGGACACTAAACAGCATGATGCTGAACGACTACTAGGTCAACACCAACATCAAAAAAGAAATTAAAAGATTCCCAGAGCTGGGCTTGGTGGCTCAGCCTGTAATCCCATGCCTTTGGGAGGCTGAGGTGAGTG
>NW_007212366.1:0-445 GCF_000164805.1 Carlito syrichta
CCTTGTTGGGGTGTAGCAAGTCTTCCCAGGGTGTCAGAAATCCCTCCTGGTCTCAACGTCTTTGTGAACCAGGCCCTTTCTGAGTGCAATGCGCTGAGCAGATGATGCTTTCTCAAGAATGCTTAAGAGCCGGGGACCTCCTGTCACTGCTCCCAGCATAATCTGCCCCCCCTCATTGTGACCTTGTGAGGCCCAGAGACCAAGGATGGGAAGGTCTCAGGGAGGGGACGACTGTGTTCAGCTGTTCCTAATATGGCCAGCCCTCCCATGCCCTTGCCCTCTGTTGGATCCTGGGGAATAAAGGGAGGCAGGACACCTCAACATGATCACAAAATGCCGCCCCCCCACAACAAGCCCACCAACTCCCTTCTCCCTACACTGCTCCCTCCTGGGTCAAAAGCCAAGTTAAGTTGTGAATGGCCTATACTTTTGTGTCCTTGGCTTT
>NW_007212367.1:0-675 GCF_000164805.1 Carlito syrichta
ACATGATCACAAAATGCCGCCCCCCCACAACAAGCCCACCAACTCCCTTCTCCCTACACTGCTCCCTCCTGGGTCAAAAGCCAAGTTAAGTTGTGAATGGCCTATACTTTTGTGTCCTTGGCTTTCATCAGACTTATTCTGAATCAAGACACCTTTCATGAAGGGTAGAGGAAAGGAGCAGAGAGAGGTTGTTGTGGGGGTCCATGCCTGAGGAAGCAGGAGGACTCTGGCTTACTAAAGGTCTGGACACCCTAGACCTTAGGGCCCTGGTGCTTACTCCAATGTGAACTTGAGAAGCTTGTCTTCTAGTGTCCTGCTCCTTAAGCTGGCAATGCCAGGACTTGTCTGGGCGTGATACAGCTCAGCCCACCCTCATTCCATGTCTTCTTCCATAGGGGAAATACCCTATGCTTTACAGGTTGAAAATGAGAAGGTGATAGAGTCCTGGGCCAGACTTCTAAGAGTGGGGAAAGTAAACAGATTTCTAGTCTCTCAGAATTTTAATACTGTATCGGTCAGGGTTCTCCAGAGACACAGAACCAATAGGATATGCGTGTATATATGCGTGCACGTGTGTGTGTGTGTGTGTGTGTGTGTGTGTGTGTGTGTGTGTATGGAAAGAAAGAGCAAGAAATTTTAAGGAATTGGCTCATATAATTGTCAGGGCTGGCAAGT
>NW_007212368.1:0-710 GCF_000164805.1 Carlito syrichta
TGAATCAAGACACCTTTCATGAAGGGTAGAGGAAAGGAGCAGAGAGAGGTTGTTGTGGGGGTCCATGCCTGAGGAAGCAGGAGGACTCTGGCTTACTAAAGGTCTGGACACCCTAGACTTTAGGGCCCTGGTGCTTACTCCAATGTGAACTTGAGAAGCTTGTCTTCTAGTGTCCTGCTCCTTAAGCTGGCAATGCCAGGACTTGTCTGGGCGTGATACAGCTCAGCCCACCCTCATTCCATGTCTTCTTCCATAGGGGAAATACCCTATGCTTTACAGGTTGAAAATGAGAAGGTGATAGAGTCCTGGGCCAGACTTCTAAGAGTGGGGAAAGTAAACAGATTTCTAGTCTCTCAGAATTTTAATACTGTATCGGTCAGGGTTCTCCAGAGACACAGAACCAATAGGATATGCGTGTATATATGCGTGCACGTGTGTGTGTGTGTGTGTGTGTGTGTGTGTGTGTGTGTGTGTATGGAAAGAAAGAGCAAGAAATTTTAAGGAATTGGCTCATATAATTGTCAGGGCTGGCAAGTTCAAAATTCACCACATGGGCTGGCAGAATAGAAAATTCAGCAAGAGTTGACATTAAGTTTTGAGCCCCAGGGTGATCTGAAGGCAGAATTTCTTCCTTCTCCAGGAACCTTGGTCTCTTCTCTGAGGTTTTCACCCGATTAGATGAGGCCTATTCACACCATGGAGGGTGACTG
>NW_007212369.1:0-702 GCF_000164805.1 Carlito syrichta
ACAAAATACAGAAGCACTAAACGGCATCAAAATTGACTGGTTCAAAAACTGTTTTGAGCAGTGAAAAAAACATCTCGATAGGTATATTGCATCAAATGAAAAGTACTTTGAAGGTGATTGAAGTTTAAACATGTAAGAATATACTTTTTTTATAAATAAATTTCAGATTTTTTGGGTCCCCCCCAATATAGAACAAAGTAGAGAGTATCTATTTGTACTAATTCCACAACCAATTAGAAAAGAGCCACTTGCATGGGTAAAGAGAGGTCATTGAAAATGACTGTAGTTTTACAATTAATCATCACTGCAAATAGCTGTCTCCTGTTCAGATGATTCGGCTTAACTTTTAAATCTTAGTAATAAACTTTCAAAACAATTTCATTTCTAGCAAATAGCTATAATTTCAAATATATTAATGATGCTTTTATTTTCTTAACCCAAATTCCTCTTCTTTTGTTGGTCTTCTAAAAATTGCCTTAAAATAGGTTTGAATTTAAATGGATATGAAAAAGTAGTCACTTAATAAATTTTTTTTAATTAAATTATGGAAAATAAAATGTGCGATTCTTGGCCGGGCTCGGTGGCTCAGCCTGTAATCCCAGCACTTTGGGAGGCCGAGGTGAGTGGATTGCCTAAGCCCGCGGGTTCAAGACCCACAGGTGCAACTTGGCGAGACCTCGTCTCTACAATATACATCAAAAA
>NW_007212370.1:0-2047 GCF_000164805.1 Carlito syrichta
AAATTTCGTGGTCTTCAGCATTAGTTAAAGGACCAAAATATAAGCAGTGTTTCCTTTTCTGTAAGAAGGTGGTAAAATAAATACAACCCAGTCCTGTTACTAAAAGCTTGCTGTGAAAGATAGTTCAGTTTGGGTTCACTAATATACGTGTTATCATAATTTGAGGCTAATATTCTTGCTCTTAAAAGGCATATGATTCACAGCAGAAAATGTAATTTTTTCTCAGTACTTCTTAAAAATTTGACCTCAACACTTTAAGTCTTTTGTTTTGCTTTTAATAGTAGTTCTGAGGTTTTTCATTTCTTCCAATTCCTAATACAGAGTTTGAGCCCTTCCTAGGACTTTGAAGATTATTGACATGTTTTCTAAGTAACATATTTAAAAATATAACACATTGTATACCTTCTAGCTACCTAGATTTAGCATTTTAACTACAACATGTAGCATCAGGTCAAGAACATGATAAATTACTTGATGTTGACAGAAATGAAGTTAAATTGATGGTGTGCTGTGTTGAAGTAGTTAGGAAGAACTTTCTTCGCATCCATTAATAATTAGTAATTGCCTTCTATTAAGACCTATCTAAAAGGTTTTAAAGTGTTTCATAATACTTAAAGAGTTTATGAAGTGAAGAGAATATACTAAAAGCATATTTATTAAACATCTTTTCATGTTAGTGCTTATGTTCAATTACCAGTTTTCAAGTCAGCTAGGGATATCATCAGACTTTGGAAATCTGCAAGGGTAACAGTCTCTTATTCTCAGTTATGTTCCCAAAGATGCTCATGATGTTGCCTTGGAGGGCAATGTTACAAGTGATGTGCTTGTACAAAAAGATTTTGCAGATAAACCTGTAAAACCTTGGGATTTTGTTTATATTTTTCTATCTTTGAAGAGATTTAAAATTATATATTACTTGAGCCTCACTGGAAATATGTGAGCTAAAAAGGAAATACTACTAGAAAAATATGTTCAACAGCAGTGACTTGCCTGAAGTTCATAAAGCAAAAATCTACAAATTACAGAAGCAAGTGATAGTAGAAGGCTAGTGTTATAACTCATATTTTTGGTTTTTGTTGAAGTAATAGAATATTTAGTAAGGACTAATTTTTAAAAATACAGTTAAAATAGAAATTTAAAAATCATACTTATGAACAATCTATGAATTTAAAAAATAGAAAAAAAATTATTTAAAAATATAACATCAAACAACTCAAGGAATTTTTAATATTTTAAATAAATGAATACATCTGTAGCTTTTTTAAAACCTATCTCATCTCTACCTTAATACGTGCACCAGACAGAATCTTACTGATAATACAGCAAAAAAGAAAGTTGGCCAAATAATATTATCTCAAGATAGTTTTTTTAAAAAATGAAGAAGCTGGTAAGCCAACTCCTTTAGAATTCCTAAAGTAAACATTATCAACAAGTCAGGTTAATCACAAGACTTCAACTCAGAAAATCACATTACTATTAGGGGAAAAAAGTGAAAATTTCAATAGGTATCAAAAAAAGTTTGGTAAGATTCAATATCAATTACTGCCTAAAAAAGACATTGACAATATAGAAACAAAGATTAAAGAACTTCCATTCAATGAAAAAAGGTACGTACCAACCATCTACAGCAGTTACTATGCTTAATGGTGATTATTTGGAAGCATTCCCTTTAAAAGGAGTAATAGAAGAAACTAAATTCTCATTGTTCTCAGATGATATGTGTACAAATAATTTTATAGAATTTATGACCATTTCATTTTTAAAACGGCATCATTTTCTTTGCTGATGTTTAAAATTCCATCTGTACCTTTAAAGATTTCATTTATTGTCACCATATTCTGTATCTGATACATATGAGAAAGTGTAGGAAAGTTGCTAGATATAAGATCAATATTCAAAATCAATACTAAAGCTTAAAGTGTTGCATTTAGAATATAGTGCAACAAGTTATACTGGTCCTATGAAATAATATCACAAAAAGGTGTAATATTTCATAAAGAAAAAATTTTCTAATATGTTGAAAAAATGTAGAAAGGATATTCATGGA
>NW_007212371.1:0-787 GCF_000164805.1 Carlito syrichta
AAATGAAAATTGACTTACCATTATTGAACTTCCATCCCCATTCAGTTTAGTAAGGTTCACAAATTCATTTATCCCTTTTCATCATAGCTTGCCCTTCATTCATACAAGATGTGATAAAATGCTGAGCACTGATCATAGTTTAAACTGTGATCCTAAGCCAGGCATGGTGGCCCATGTCTGTAGTCCCAGCTACTCAGGAGGTTGAGGCACAAGGATATCTTGAGCCCAGGAATTTGAGTCCAACCTGTGCAACCCCCTATCTTTAGAAAAAAAAAAAAAGATGCAGGACTGGGTGTGATGACTTATGCCTGTAATCCTAGTACCTTGGGCGGCCAAAGCTGGCAGATTGCTTGAGCCCAGGAGTTCAAGACCAGCCTGGGCAACATAGTGAAACTTCGTCTCTACCAAAAAAAGTAAAAAAAGTAGACAAGTTAGTGATGCGTGGCTGTAGTCCCAGCTACTTGGGAAGCTGAGGTGGAAGGATCTCCTGAGTCCAGGCAGTCGAGGCTGTCATGAACCGTGATCATGACACGTGATCTAGCCTGGGTGACAATGAGACCCCAGCTCAACAAACAAAAAACAATGTGATCACTACTGGGTTACCTACCTCTAGATAGGAGGAAAAACTTGAGTTAAAGCTAGTTGGGCATGTTGGCTCAAGCCTATAATCTCAGTATTTTGGGAGGCCGAGGCAAGAGGATTGCCTGAGCTCATGGGTTCAAGACCACCTGGGCAACTTGGTGAGACCTTGTCTCTATAATAAATAAAAAAATAAGCCAGGCGTGGT
>NW_007212372.1:0-772 GCF_000164805.1 Carlito syrichta
AATCAAAGTTGAGCCACACGGTGGGCATTGAGAATGATATTTCAGGTATGGGTATCCTGGGCTGCCCATAAATTCTCCTTCCTCATCCTTACCTGGTTAAGCCATCTTGGAATCTAACCAGAGAACACAGAGGAGTAGTGGACTCTGGCATCAGCTGTCTCTCCTGCAAGATCCTCTTTCACCGTCCTTTCCCCCAAACAGGGATTTCCCATTCTGATCAAGATGTAAATGGGCGTGGGCTTCTCAAGGAAGACATTTCTGTGGAAAAGCCAGCCTTTCTGGGAGCTTTTCTAATCCGTCTCCCTCAGACTGACCCCACACATAGCAAATTCAGAATCTGAGCCATTATCCCTGAATCCCATAGGCACGCTGGGTGGGGTGGAAGGAACAGAATTATGAGGTGATCAGATTAGTCCCCTGAGTAGGATGGCGCCAGAGGAAATTGTTGACTTGGTAGGTCCATACAGCAGGTCAGAAACCAGCCGGAGACAGAGCTCTGGCCAGAAGCAACCCTTCCCAGGCCACCAGCACATGAGAGTTCTGATCATCTCCACCATCTCCTCTTTCCTTTTCCCTTATAGTTGAAGCTGTTAGAAGCTGTTCTTTTGTTTATTGGCAGCGTGAGGGAGAGTCTGTAATGGAAGAGCTGCTTCTTTGGAGTTTTTCGCAGAGATTTGCCTCCTGCTCCTCCAATTTTACACATAAGAACACAGAATTAGCCAGATGAAATGAGCTGCTCCCCAATTTCTTTCCTGTGCTTTGCCTCATCTGG
>NW_007212373.1:0-754 GCF_000164805.1 Carlito syrichta
CCAGATTCATCCCATTGACAAGTAACAAATTAGCCATATTACATTCAAGTAGCATTCTGGTGTTACTGATAAAGTAAAGATAAATAAATAAATAAAACCCCACAAACAAAAGTGTTTATAACCTAGTAAGTGGTAACTGACAAGAACAGAATCATACAGCCAGCAATTTCATTTCTAGAAATCTATCCCCCCAAAAATATAAAAAACAAAATATTTGAAACTATTATGAAATACAAATGTATGAAAATTGACAAAAAATATAGTATAGTGACCAAAGAAAGTTTAGGCAGTAAGTTAAAATACCTATATTTCCATGTGTATGGACATTTACATAAGCACAGAATACTCCAAAAGTGGCCTTGAGGGGAGAGAAAAAAAGCAGAATTTGCTTTGTATGCTTGATTTTTTTTTTGGCAATAAAAATTACTTTTTAAATAAAAGTTTAAGACAGGGCACAGTGGTTCACATCTATAATCCTAGCACTTTGGGAGGCCGAGGTGAGAGGATTGCCTGAGCCCACAGGTTTGAGACCAGTCAGGAAAACTTGGCGGGATCTTAACTCTACAACAAATCAAAAAATTAGCTGGGCGTGGTGGCATGTGCTTATAGCTCCAGCTACTTGGAAGGCTGAGGCAGATGGACTACCTGAGTCCAGCAGGTTGAGGCTGTGGCTATGAGCGTGCCACTGCACTCCAGTCTGGTCGATGGAGTGAGACTCCAACTCAACAAAAAAATAAAAAACAAAAATAAAAAT
>NW_007212374.1:0-1838 GCF_000164805.1 Carlito syrichta
TCGGACGGGAGCAGCCACTGCATTCCAGTCTGGGCGACAGAGTGAGACTCCAACTCAAAAAATAAATAAATAAACGGTGCCAACATGAAGGGCAGAAGAACCAGAGGGCCAAAGAGGCACATCAATTGGCAGTCGCAGTTAGCGACCAAAACTCCAAGTGCCCATGAAAGACCTGGTAAAAACAAACCTGCTAAGGGGATGGTGTTCATTGTTTATGAGTACAGTCTGTGGGGGCACTGAAAGCATAGTTGCCTCCAAAAGGTCTTAACCTTCTGGAGTTTGTACACTGTGCAGGCCAGAAAGTCATTGGGAAGCAGGTGCACTACTCTCTTCTGAAGAGAGGAGTGAACACTTGGCTCACAAATGGTGACCATTTACGGAGGCCTGGAAATCTGTCAAACTACCTGGCACTGGTTCACCATCACCCCAACAACACCCCCAGGTAAATATTAGGGCACTGAAACCAAAATTAATTTCTTAATTTAACACAGGTGCCAGCCTTTTGGTACTGGCCATCCATGTTGAAATCATATAACCTTATCCAAAAGAATTTTCTCCTTTAAACAACAGAGGGGGGAAGAAAGAAACAAAATTCAATTAGCCCTCCCCCACTGTCTTTGTTACAAAAAAGCAAGATTTCTCTAATGGAATCAGTGAAGCCATGCACACTCATCACCCCAACTGGGATGGTTTCCAGCAGCTCCTTTCAACCCTATTTACCTCTGAGGAGTGAGAACACATCAGAGCTGAGGCTAAAAAAATCTATTTTCTTCCTGTATACTGCAACTGTGGGTATACAGGAAGAAAATCAGGAAATGTTAGATGAGGTTTTTCCCTCTTCTGATCCAGATTGGGACTCTAACACTTCAGCAGGGTCTAGGGCACTAGATACCTATCGCCGGACTCTATTAGCTGGCTTGAGGGGAGTGGCCTGGAAACCTATCAATCTTTCTAAAACTACCGAGATTCTCCAGGGTCCTGAGGAATCTCCAGGGGCATTTCTTGAATGCCCACAGGAGGCTTTTTGTACCTATACCCTGTTTGATCCCTCGGCCCCTGAGAATGCTCAAGCTATCAATTTGGTATTTGTGGCTCAGGTGGCTCCAGATCGCTGAAAAAAGTACAAAAGCTTGAGGGTTTTGCAGGAGTGAATATTTCTCAGCTACTCAACGTAGCCCAAAGGTTTTTTAATCTCTGGCTAAATAAATAACTTTCAGAGTAACTGTGACCTTGCTGGCCTTCTCAATTCAGTCTCTCTAAGGTGGGGTAAACATCTTAACCTTTATCATGCCAAGCATCCTGATACAACTCCTATTTTCCTAAATGTAGGAAATAATTATAATTTATAAATTTACTTGGCTTATATCTCTCCCTTCTCCCTTCCCAAGTGTTAAAAAAACTCATTCACAGCAACTGTCTTTAGACACAGTAACTTAAAGGGAACATGGACCTCAACACTTTCTGCCTTCAGCTTTCAAAATAAGTTTATTACTAGCCAAACATGATATCACTGAGATTAAAAGACAGGGGTGAGCTTGCTGCAGATTCTGACAGTGCAGATTTTAAATATCAGATTAGCTCAATAAAGAATAGTAAAATAGCTGGTAATGGTTTTATAAAACCTACACATTGCTTGTTCCTCATTCTGTAATACACCTGGTCTTTTATATGGCACTCTACATCCTAACAACATGTCTCTAATGTTTTCAATTTTTCTTTCTTCAGGCTTTGTCAAAGTGGCTGTATTTCCTTGTTAAAGTACAACTATGAATAATTTACAAGAAAATATTTCAACTTATGTTAATAAATTAGAGGCTTTAGCTAATCGTATATATAAT
>NW_007212375.1:0-1461 GCF_000164805.1 Carlito syrichta
GCCATCCATGTTGAAATCATATAACCTTATCCAAAAGAATTTTCTCCTTTAAACAACAGAGGGGGGAAGAAAGAAACAAAATTCAATTAGCCCTCCCCCACTGTCTTTGTTACAAAAAAGCAAGATTTCTCTAATGGAATCAGTGAAGCCATGCACACTCATCACCCCAACTGGGATGGTTTCCAGCAGCTCCTTTCAACCCTATTTACCTCTGAGGAGTGAGAACACATCAGAGCTGAGGCTAAAAAAAATCTATTTTCTTCCTGTATACTGCAACTGTGGGTATACAGGAAGAAAATCAGGAAATGTTAGATGAGGTTTTTCCCTCTTCTGATCCAGATTGGGACTCTAACACTTCAGCAGGGTCTAGGGCACTAGATACCTATCGCCGGACTCTATTAGCTGGCTTGAGGGGAGTGGCCTGGAAACCTATCAATCTTTCTAAAACTACCGAGATTCTCCAGGGTCCTGAGGAATCTCCAGGGGCATTTCTTGAATGCCCACAGGAGGCTTTTTGTACCTATACCCTGTTTGATCCCTCGGCCCCTGAGAATGCTCAAGCTATCAATTTGGTATTTGTGGCTCAGGTGGCTCCAGATCGCTGAAAAAAGTACAAAAGCTTGAGGGTTTTGCAGGAGTGAATATTTCTCAGCTACTCAACGTAGCCCAAAGGTTTTTTAATCTCTGGCTAAATAAATAACTTTCAGAGTAACTGTGACCTTGCTGGCCTTCTCAATTCAGTCTCTCTAAGGTGGGGTAAACATCTTAACCTTTATCATGCCAAGCATCCTGATACAACTCCTATTTTCCTAAATGTAGGAAATAATTATAATTTATAAATTTACTTGGCTTATATCTCTCCCTTCTCCCTTCCCAAGTGTTAAAAAAACTCATTCACAGCAACTGTCTTTAGACACAGTAACTTAAAGGGAACATGGACCTCAACACTTTCTGCCTTCAGCTTTCAAAATAAGTTTATTACTAGCCAAACATGATATCACTGAGATTAAAAGACAGGGGTGAGCTTGCTGCAGATTCTGACAGTGCAGATTTTAAATATCAGATTAGCTCAATAAAGAATAGTAAAATAGCTGGTAATGGTTTTATAAAACCTACACATTGCTTGTTCCTCATTCTGTAATACACCTGGTCTTTTATATGGCACTCTACATCCTAACAACATGTCTCTAATGTTTTCAATTTTTCTTTCTTCAGGCTTTGTCAAAGTGGCTGTATTTCCTTGTTAAAGTACAACTATGAATAATTTACAAGAAAATATTTCAACTTATGTTAATAAATTAGAGGCTTTAGCTAATCGTATATATAATATATGGTACTACTTTCACTTTTCCAGCATTTCTTCTGGGGTAATAGCCTTTTTCATCGTTGTTTGCTTAATAACTTTTGCCTGTGCTCTTGCTCAGTGTTTTATTAAATCCAAATAGTATTTGGTTAAGGTCC
>NW_007212376.1:0-613 GCF_000164805.1 Carlito syrichta
CAAGAAAATATTTCAACTTATGTTAATAAATTAGAGGCTTTAGCTAATCGTATATATAATGTATGGTACTACTTTCACTTTTCCAGCATTTCTTCTGGGGTAATAGCCTTTTTCATCGTTGTTTGCTTAATAACTTTTGCCTGTGCTCTTGCTCAGTGTTTTATTAAATCCAAATAGTATTTGGTTAAGGTCCTACTGTTTCCTATTCGTGTCCTTGGAAATAGATAGGTAGGGAACATCTCTACAGCCCACCTCAGCAGGAAGTAGTTACAGAAAATTGATCTTCATCCCATTTCTCAGAATCATAAGAATATCTCCAAGGGCAGGAGTAGGGAATAAAAGGACAGACCAAGAGCGAGAATCCTTTTTTAATCTTGTTCCTAAACCCTAACACAATGATGGAAAAGTTGAGGCTATGTCCAGGAGAAATACATGCTCTAGGTAAAAATTAACATTGCCAACTTTGTCTTTTCAGAAATACAGACTCCTTAAGCATGACCAGTACCAGCCTATTGTAATTTGTCTTTTTTAGAAATCCAAACTTCTCAAGCACGACCAGTATCAACCCATTGTATACTCAGTGCATGGTGACCAGAACCCCCCTCAGGGTCTC
>NW_007212377.1:0-793 GCF_000164805.1 Carlito syrichta
TAAGCAGACTTTGAACAATATCATAATACTATAAGAAAAGAGGTTGGCAGTAGTGGGAAACTGCCAGGGGAAGGGGGGCACACCTCATCAACAAGGGTACCTTCATAATTAACATTTGTATACCTAACCCTGAATTGTACCCCACATCTTTAAAATTAATTAAAAAAAAAAAAAACAGTTAAAAAAAAACAATTATTAGCACTTTGGAAAGACAAATTCCTGAAAATTGTGCCATAGCCCTTTCCATGAGCTAAGACCTTGGTATGTTTTGAGAACTTGTTTTGGAAGAAATTAAAACTATAAAATCTGGACTCCCAGATTATGAGCCTTCCCTTTTTTATACCAATGCACAATTTCATGGGAATTTTTACATACTTAAAAGTAAAAAAGCAGACCTCTCAGAATATGAGCTTGTGCTACCCTGAAGCATAGCACAGAAGTGATGAGCATTATAGAAATTAATTTCAAACAAAAGAAGATCTTTATACTGAAGACTTGTGGAGATGATTATTTTACAAGCATTGGTGATACTGTAAACTTTCTAATGTAAAATATATTCGTAATTTTACTGAAGTTTTCAATATGCCATTTAATATGAGTTGATTTGACTCCTGGAAAGAAGTTCACTATGTGCTTATTCAGCCCCATCAGCCATGGACCATCTCTGAAGATGCTGTCTCTCTCCCCAGGTTGGTCTCAGAGTACTTATAGTCTCGAACTGACTCAGTTTGTTGAATGGCCTGATACCATCAAAACATACCTGTTTTTATTTTTTTATTTTTTATAGAAGTAG
>NW_007212378.1:0-677 GCF_000164805.1 Carlito syrichta
GTCCCACCACATGAAGCTTATAACGATCTATATTTTTTAACAAGCATCACAAGTGAGCTTTATAATAAGATAAATTTAGGAGCTACCACCTACAGCAACATCTGTCCCAACCTTAAATTCTTCCTTTTGAAGAAAAGCCCCTTCTTCCTATGGGTCTTTGGACCTTTGAACCCTTTGAACTTTTCCTTGGAGTAAATCTGTTTTCTTCTAAACACCCCTGATGAAACCAGTCTCTTTGACTACTTCTCTTTTTATTAGTGCTTTGTGATGAAGTCATTCCACCTAGTTGATTCCAAGATAATCAAGCTAAAGCTGTGTGAGATCATTATTTAGGAAATTCATGGAAATAACCCCAACCTTGAAATTTGGAAGACTTGTGTTTAAATCCCCCACTTAGACAAACCTGGGAGTGGATTCTCACAAAAATATTCAATAGCCATGTGACCTTGAGCAAGTTTCTTCAGCCTACTCACCCTCAGTTTCATTAATCTGGAAAGTTGGGGCAGGAAATAAGGTAGGATGCCCAGCCTACAGTAATAATGGAACACAGGGTAGAATGCACACTTTTGCTTAATACTTTATTTTTATATAGTGTTTTCTTAGTTTCTATGGATGATGAAAAGCATGTGAAGATGGCATAGAAAATCTCCCTCAAGTAGAGTTTTTAGACAATTTGT
>NW_007212379.1:0-1692 GCF_000164805.1 Carlito syrichta
TATTCAATTTGTCACCAAGTGCCGTCATTCTTTCATCATCTCCTTTCCTTCTTTCTTCTCCTTTCCCAGGTTTTCATTATCTTATGCATGACTAACTATAATATTATCTTAGCTCAGTGTATCTCAAATATCAGTCTCAGTATCTGTGCAGCTACATGATAGAGTTTTACAGATACAGTAAAACGTGAAAAAATAGGAGCAATGTAGAATGTCTTTAATAACATCAAGTTTATTCATCTTAATGTTCTATCCTTTTCTCTGGGAATATGTCCTTCCTACTAATTTGATGTTTAAATTCAATTCTTTATGAAATAGTAGAGTTAGTATGTATGTAGTAATTAATGATTTACTTTATGCTGATGGGTTTTTTAAAAAATATTTTTTCTTAGCAAAATAAATAGTTGACAACTACATGTTAGTCCTCAAGATTTTTTTAGGAACTTTACTGGTTGATGAAATCCAAATTCCTGCAAAAACAATATAACTATTTTCCTGAGCCTGGTTGCTTCCAAATCCATCATTTGCTCAAGTTGTAGGATGCTCTGGAAAAAAAAAAATCACTCTTTCCAATTTTAAATACACCTGGCACTAAAAATTTTATTTATTCCAAATAAATCATTGCTCATCCTGTTGGCTTGTCCTAATTCTCTTCTAGAACCAAATTTCCTGAATCCATTTTCTTGGTAAGTAAAGCCAACTAATTCCTTAATCTTATTGTCTTCACCATTTCCAGTAGTCTGTGTACTTTCTCAAGGAAGTTGCCTCTGAGAAGGATTTTATTAATATAAGTTGAACTATGAAAGGCAAGCCAGATTTTTTAATCTGTGTATTCACATATCTGTTACTTTAATTTTAAAAGGTATCTGGAAAATCTATATTTTGGTTTATCACATACATATCAATCTTACAGAGAAAGCAGTGTTTCACGGGTTCATAGGCATTGACAAATGAGCCAGAGACATCCATGAAATTTTTTTTGAATATTGTATGAATATTTTAGGACTCACTGAAGCTTAAATTAACAGCCTGGTGGCTATATTTAAGATACCAATCATATCCAATTACTTTTCTCACTATTTCATATCCAACTCCTTTAACATCTTCTCATCGCAAAAGGGTATCAAATTCCCATTTCTATATTAAAGACAATGCAACTGTGTCAATGTGCAAGTGTGTCAATGACATGAGTCATTTCAGGAGATTGGTGAGGTCAAAAGTCAACTTGCAGCAGACTGAGGAGTGAAAAAGAGGTGACAAAGTGCAAAGTTCAGAGCAAAATGGTGTGAATGAATAGCTATTAAAATGTATAGTGGCACCTTATTGCCAATCTAAATTCAATTAATACCAAATCATAGTCAATATAACATTTTGATAAGCAGCAAAATAGTGTAAGATGGTTGGAAATGTACAATTCTCAGTGCTTGAACAAAAATGTAAATTAGAAACATAAATTCACTTTGAAGATCACGATATCTCTTTGGCTACTTGTGTGCATGGATGGACTGCATCCAAGCAGCTGGGGCATAGTAGAAATAGCTCTAAACTTGCCATCAGAAAGCCTAGATTTGAATACACATACACACACATTCTGTGTCAGGGTGATGTGGCAATTTATCATTTTCTTTGAGTTTCAGTTTCTTCATCTGTAAATAAAAGAAAATTAAATACCTTTCAAACGTTGTTTGAGGACTA
>NW_007212380.1:0-840 GCF_000164805.1 Carlito syrichta
CACTCTAAACTTCTTCCCTGTTCAGAGCATCAAATGAAGACTTCATTGGGTTTTTATAGTGGCTTTCTGATTTGGTAGTCCATTAAAGAAGGGAGTTTGAAAGTTGTTGTATACTGTTAAAGATTGTCTGCCCATGTCCTGCCTGAAATACCATGATTGTTTATGAAAAGTATCTTTAATAAAGCTGGATGCAGTTTGGCTTGGGAAAAAAATATGATGTTCAGATGTCACTAGGCAATAGGAATTTTTCAGTTCCATTATAATTGGGACCACAATAGTACAGGGGTCTGTGGTTTACCAAAACATCATTGTGTTGCAAGACTGTATATGGTTGTAAGGACCTCATGATATAATGTGAAGTGGTATAATATTATTGAAGGCAGACTATGACAAGCGAAAGATGTATCTTGAAAACTGAGAATGACCACTAAATATTTTTTGAAAAAGAAGTTCACCTTATAAGCAAATACTAGAGATAAAATAAATACTAAAAATACTCAATCCAAAGGAAAGGAGAGAGTAAAAAAGGAACAACAACAAAAATCAGACAAGCATAAAACAGAAAAATGATAGACTTAAACCCAATCATATGGATGATGTCATATTAATAATTATATTAAATGTAAATCACCTAACTAATTAAAAGAGATTGTCAGGTTGGTTAAAATATAAGACTTGACTATATACTAACTACATGAAATTCGCTTTAAATATAAAATGCTTGGTTAAAAGTAGTAAAAAAAATGCATATATACCATACAAACACAAAGCATAAAAAACTGGGAATGGTTACATTCAAACCAGACAAAACAGGTTTCAGACAAAGTGATATGACCAGTG
>NW_007212381.1:0-727 GCF_000164805.1 Carlito syrichta
TAAAACAGAAAAATGATAGACTTAAACCCAATCATATGGATGATGTCATATTAATAATTATATTAAATGTAAATCACCTAACTAATTAAAAGAGATTGTCAGGTTGGTTAAAATATAAGACTTGACTATATACTAACTACATGAAATTCGCTTTAAATATAAAATGCTTGGTTAAAAGTAGTAAAAAAAATGCATATATACCATACAAACACAAAGCATAAAAAACTGGAATGGTTACATTCAAACCAGACAAAACAGGTTTCAGACAAAGTGATATGACCAGTGATAAAAAGATTCTTTCACAATGATAAAAGGGTCAATTCATCAATAAGACATCATGATTCGTCATTTAAATTCAACTGAGTGGAAATCACAACACTCCTTTTCAGTAAGTGATATACACGTAGAAGGAAAATCAGTGAGAATACTGAGTGACTATCAAACAAGAAAGATACTTCATAATAGTAAACAAATCAATTCATCCAGAAGATATAACAATACTACATTTTTATTCACCCAGTAAGAAAGCTTCAAACTACATGGAATGAAAACTGAAAGACTGACACAACCACAAAGAGAAATAGTTATCCATACAGGTATAGTTAAAAATCTCAATCTCCCACCTAATGCCAGTCAGGATGACCATTATCAATAACTCAAAAAACAACAGAGGCTGGAGAGGATATGGGGAAAAGGGAACTCTTCTACACTGTTGGTGGGATTGTAA
>NW_007212382.1:0-922 GCF_000164805.1 Carlito syrichta
GAAAATCAAAATGATATATTTAAAAAATAGTCAAGGACTAAATAATTCAGGCAATTCATTTATATACAAGCTCAAACAAAAGAAAAATGTCCAGCTTCACTGATAAACACAGAAGTACAAACTGGAACAAATCTGCTGATTTGTTACTCATTGATTAAATAGATGTTTAAGTAAATGACCAGTAGTGGGTGCCACTTAGGGCGCAGAGAAATGGTTACGCTCTCCCACACTGCTGACAGCAGCATTAACTGTTTCTTACAAGGAAATCAGGCAATATACAATATAACTTTGTGACTTATATTAGAGAAATTTACTTTATGGAAGTAATTGTGACTGTATACAGAGTTAGAGGTGTAGGTGGTTACAATAACAAAAATTAAAACCTAAAGCCTGACAATAAAAGCAGATTTGTGAAAAAATTATGATAAGCAGCCCAGTAGAATACGTGATCATTAAAAACAGTATATAATGGTGATAAAGAGAATATCTGACAATATATTCAGATAGAGTGCTATTTTCATAACAATACTACAATAATGTTATTTGTAAGAATATTATAATAACTAGAAAAGGAATATAAAAAGTATACATAATATCCTGTTTTGGTAAAATTAAATATATTCACAATTATATATATGAATTGACATATGATTTTTAAATTTTCACTTGCAGTTCCAAATTTTCTGCAGATAGGCGTTCTATTTATTTATTTATTTAATTTTTTGACTCAGAGCCTCACTCTGTTGCCCAGGCTAGAGTGCAGTGGCATGCTCATGTCCACCACTGCCTCAACCTGCTGAGCTCAGGTGATCCTTCTGCCGTAGCCTTCCAAGTAGCTGGAACCACAGGTGCACACCACCACGCCCAGCTAATTTTTTGACTTATTGTAGAGATGAGGTCTCACCAAGTTGCCGAGGCTGGT
>NW_007212383.1:0-466 GCF_000164805.1 Carlito syrichta
AGTGGCTGGTGCCACAGCATCTGGCTTGGACCCTTGCAATTCCCAGGACGCAGAAGCAGAGCACCATTTTCTCTTTCTTTTCTTTCTTTTTCTTTCTTTTTAAATCAACAAACCCTGCCTGGCAAGAAAACATTGGGAGAGATTGTCTAAGTGGGACTCGTGAGTGGATGGCCAGGCCCCAGTTACAACAGCAAGTGCTGCAGCTTCACTACTTCATCCGTGACTCTATCTGGGTTGCAGAAGTGGAGCACCACTGTTTTTTCAAAATGGACAGAAGTTTTCCTTTGGAAAAGCAGCAGGGAGACACTATTGTCCCACATGCTCCCTCACCATTGAGGCAGGAGAGAGACCGCTCTGAATTGCCTCATCACTTCAGCGTCTTGCAGGGCATTGGAAGGGGCTGCAGACAGAGACCAGAGGCAAGTTCCCATGGAAGAGGACAAGAGAGGTACCCCACCACCATATT
>NW_007212384.1:0-668 GCF_000164805.1 Carlito syrichta
GCAGGGAGACACTATTGTCCCACATGCTCCCTCACCATTGAGGCAGGAGAGAGACCGCTCTGAATTGCCTCATCACTTCAGCGTCTTGCAGGGCATTGGAAGGGGCTGCAGACAGAGACCAGAGGCAAGTTCCCATGGAAGAGGACAAGAGAGGTACCCCACCACCATATTGAAGGTGGGGCAAGAAAGTGTTCCGACTTGCTCATCATGGACCAACAGATCTGATCTCTGTGACTGGTGGATCAACTACTTAGGGCTTGATTGTGACCCAAAGGGAATATTCTGAGAGGAAAAACTCCAGAGGGACCTGACAAGTGTTGAGTTCCAGGTGCCTCATCCCCTAGTCTCATCCAGCTGTGAGACAAAGGGTGTGGCCAAAAAAGGAGAAGGAAGAACTCCAAAGAGATCAGTGGCTGACCCAAATTCCCAGCAATCCTCTGAACATCAGACCCACACAGCTGGGCCAACACTGAGAAGGACAAACCCAGGCAGAGCTTGGACTCAGGATAGGCCTGGCTGGGGCATCCCAGGGGAAGTACATACCTGGGGAAGAGACAGTCCCGTACCTCCCCACCAGAGATCTTCCAGTCCATATGAGAGTGGACCCACCTCCACTGTCCCTCCTCCTTCCCTTATTCGTTCCCTGAGGAGAGAGTGAAAGAGGTGGC
>NW_007212385.1:0-750 GCF_000164805.1 Carlito syrichta
CATGGACCAACAGATCTGATCTCTGTGACTGGTGGATCAACTACTTAGGGCTTGATTGTGACCCAAAGGGAATATTCTGAGAGGAAAAACTCCAGAGGGACCTGACAAGTGTTGAGTTCCAGGTGCCTCATCCCCTAGTCTCATCCAGCTGTGAGACAAAGGGTGTGGCCAAAAAAGGAGAAGGAAGAACTCCAAAGAGATCAGTGGCTGACCCAAATTCCCAGCAATCCTCTGAACATCAGACCCACACAGCTGGGCCAACACTGAGAAGGACAAACCCAGGCAGAGCTTGGACTCAGGATAGGCCTGGCTGGGGCATCCCAGGGGAAGTACATACCTGGGGAAGAGACAGTCCCGTACCTCCCCACCAGAGATCTTCCAGTCCATATGAGAGTGGACCCACCTCCACTGTCCCTCCTCCTTCCCTTATTCGTTCCCTGAGGAGAGAGTGAAAGAGGTGGCTCTGCAGGAGTGACTTGATTAGAGGAACAATTACAGAGCCTGTCACAAGAGGGCAGGTTTTTTGGGGGGTTTGTTTGTTTTTGTTTTTAAATTTTAAATAAATTTTTAATTAAAATTTTTTTTGACTGCTTGCTTGTTAGTCCATCTATTTTTAAAATATTGTTCCTTTGTACATGAATGTGTATGTGAGGGTTTGATCTGCATACCCCGCAAAAAAAAATCTTTTCTATTGACCTTCCATATGACCCTGCAATCCCCCTACTGGGAATATACACTGAAGAACACAAA
>NW_007212386.1:0-790 GCF_000164805.1 Carlito syrichta
TTTCCCACCCAGCCAAGCTTGGCTTCATGACGGAGAATTCAATCCCTAAGAGATCATGCAGCTTCCAGACCAGCTCTGCAGGAAACACTTAAAAAGGTATTAAGCACAGAAGAAAGAAAAAAAAAAGAATGATCACATACTTCCCAAGAGAACAGCAGAGCACAGAATCAACAGAGAATACAGTGCAACAAGAAACTTGAAAACTCACACATACATTAATCCCAAAGTCAAAAGAAAACAAGCAAAGAAAAAACTTTATAAGAACCTCACAACAGCAATAAATAATCACATTTTAATAATCAGTCTGAATGTGAATGGACTAAATGCACCACTGAAAAGACACAGAATGGCAAACTAGATAAGAAACCATGACCCAATTATTTGCTGAATCCAGCAGACTCATCTCACTACAAGGGACACACACACTCAAAGTTAAAGAATGGAAAACAAGTTTCCAGGCAAATGGAGCACAAAAGAAGGCAGGAATTGCAATCTTAATATCAGACAAAACAACCTTTAAGATATCAAAAATTTTAAAAGATGCAAAAGGACACTATATAATGATAAAAGTTCAATCCATCAACAAAAAAAATCCATCCTAAACATATATGCATCCAACACAGGAACACTAGCATTTATAAAGCAACTACTAAGTAAACTGAAAAAAGATATTGACTCTAACACTATTATAGCAGAGAACTTTAATACCCCACTAGACAACCCTAGATAGATCATCAAGGCAAAAAATCAACAAGGAGATCCAGAACCTAAACTTGACACTCGACCAATG
>NW_007212387.1:0-70317 GCF_000164805.1 Carlito syrichta
CACTGGAGTTATCTGTAGTTCATTCAGAGGCCAGAACAAAAGAATGAGCCTTTAGCGGTGGAATTTTGAGCAATGAGTCATTCAGAGGAGGGAGATAACGTTCAGTCTGTGGGCATCAGGTAATGGGGTTTTCTGGGGTCCCTGGAATTACTCCACCTTGTCAGTAGCTAACTATTCTGCCTTTTTGTAAAATTGGTGCCTCTTTGGTGTCTCTTTTTTGCACACAACTTGGGAGGGAGACTGGGATAGTCTTCCTATATAGAACGTAGATGGCAAAAACACCTAGGCCTGTTTCCTCCGAGGAGAGCAAGGTTAACCTGTGTCCCATGCTACTGTTTAAAGTGGGCCTTGAGTCACCTGGCCCGGCTTCTCTTCACATCACTCAGCAACTCCGTGGTGCCCCCCCGAGCCAAACACTAAACTTCCTTGCAGGCTGGGCAGAGGCAGGAGGGTGGAGGCAGGAAAGCTAGAGAGCTGTGATGGCCACGTGACTGGCTCCTTCCTGGTCCCATCCCCATGGGTTAACAGAGCCACCTGAATACACTAGTGTGACAAGGGGCAGCCTTGTAGGGTCTCATCGAGTATGAGGCTGGACTGCAGACAGGGCGCCAGCAGCAACATCAGCGTCCAGGGGGAGGGAGGATTTTTAGATCTCCAGCAAACACTGTTGCCCTGTGCCCCTCAGACTTATTTTTTCCCCCCTTGAATTTGACATTATGCTGCATTGATGGGTCAAAGGCTAAGAAGCTTCTGAAGAAAGACTTACTTGCTGGCTTGTACTTTATGCTGTTGTGACACTACATCTTCCTCCTCCACTAAACGGTCCAAGTGACCTGCTTTTTAGCTGCCTGCGTCTCCCCCACAGCTGCCATGCAGGCAGATGTGTGGGGTCCTGGAATTCTTTCACAAGTTCGAGGCCTCACACCCCAGCCGGGGAGGCTGACAGGCAGGTGTACTACACGCATGGGGTTGGCTCCAGTGACACTGAGTGTCTTGCTCTGCAGTGGCAGGTTGGCGGGTTTGCCCCTGACTTCTTGTGACAGGAGGTGGCAGACCCCCCCTGCAGGCAGTACAGTAGCCACCAGGCTCACACCAGGCCTCTGCTGGAGCAGAGGGAGGCAGAAAGGATGAGGGAGCAGCTGGGGCCGCTCTCACCCCACTGCAGGAACACCTGTTTTCAACGATAGATTGCTTAGAAACCCAATTTTTCTGAAAAGTCACTTTAATTGCACCACAGGAGTTCTCCATTTAAAGAAACCGGATGTGGTGGGGATGTGAGGATGGTGTTGGTTCAATATTTGATGGGAAAAAAATATCTTTAGTGATATGGAGTTCAGCTTCTCCCAACTCTTGCTTAAATGATACGATGCTTGTTTTATAAATGTGCTTGTTGGTGAGAGCATGGCTGCAGCCTGCAGCGGCCCTGAAGAGGGTCTTCCTGGAGGACACACCTCTGCCTGACTAGTTGCTCTCCCCTCCCTAAAGCAGGCTTGGAGAGAGCTTGACCTTTGTAGTGATGCCTGGGCTCCCACCCACTGCTTTCAGGTGAGGATGCGGGGACAGGTGCGCTTCCGTGGTGAGTTTTGTGGATGGAATTCAAATCTTGTCTGCAGCATCATTTGGGTTGGATTACCTGCCTCAGTTTCCCCTGCCACCCAATGGAGGGTCTGATACAGCTGGAACCAGGCACTCACTGGGGAAAGTAAACAGGTGGGGTGGAGGGTGAGGCTCAGCTCAGGGCACCTGCACGTTCTGGGCTATTCCCTCCCCATAGTCCCACTCTCCTAGGAGGATGGGTATCTGTGGAGGCCAGGAAGGTCCTAAAAAGGGGGCAACTCTCAGCTGGGTACGTGGCTCATGCCTGTAATGCCAGCACTTTGGGAGGTCAAGGCGGAAGGATCACATGAGCCGGAGAGTTCCAGACCATCAACATAGTGATAACTTGTCTTTACAAAAAATACACAAATCAGCGTGGTGTGTCTGTGCGCCTGCAGTCCCACCTATTCAGGAGGCGGAGGTGGAAGGATCCTTTGAGCCTAGGAGGTTGAGTCTGCTGTGAGCCATGACTGTGCCACTGCACTCCAGCCTGGGTGACAGAGTGAGACCCCATCTCAGAAAAAAGAAAAGAAAAAAAGAAGGAGCAGCTCTCTGGCTGCAGGCTCTGCCTTCGTCTCTCCTGACAGGCTTCAGGGCCCCTTGCCATGGTTCCAGGGCTTCCAGCAAAACTTCATATGGTCCTACATAGGGGTGGAGCTAGTGAGAGGAGGATAGCACACAACAGGCCCCAGGGGAAACTGACCACAAGCCCAGAGCATTAATTGTATTAGTGCCTCACTTTGTTTGCATGTCAAGATATAGTCCTACTTCCACACATACACTCTCTGGGAGGGGAGAGATTATTCATTCCCTTTTTACTGATGAGAAAACTGAGGCTTTACACGTCCAAGTGACATAGCTGGAGGCAACCCACCCTCATGATTTTGGTTTACTACTCTTCTATTACTATTATCCCAAGCTATAAGTGGGAAACAGGCAGACAGCCTGTTTGTGGATTACTTTTTATTGAAGGCCCTAAGTAAAGGCCAACTGATGTTTCCTTCTTGGTTCTTTATGATTGCTGGGAGGATTTCAGATAGGACAGAATTTCTCCTAATGTGTTGAATGGATATAGACGGAACCCATATTATGAGAGCTATAGGGATAAGAGTTCCCAGTGAACAAACTGGAAAATAAGAATACGAGCTTCTGTCAGCTTCCATCTTATTGGGCATAAGAAGCAAAGACATTATCCCTTCTCCAGTACCACCTGTGTTCTAGAACCGATGACTGATCTTTACATAACTTACATATCACAATACACTTTTGAGACAGGTAAAATAATATCCCATTTTGCAGTTGAGCAAACTGAGGCTTAGAGGAGTCAGATAGCTCATCCGAGGTCAGAGAGTTAACAGGGGCAAGGTGGGCTTCATTACAGACCATTTTGACGCTGGGACTGCAGTGTGGCCAGTTTGTCTCAGACCCCAAAGTTATTCTATAGGTTTAACTGAATCTTTTTTTCCCCATCTTTATTTTAGATTCAGGGGACACACATGTATGTTTGTTACATGGACATATTGGGCCAAAAACATGAAAAAAAAATGCTCAACATCATCAGAGAAATGCAAATTAAAACCACAAGGTATTACCTCACACCAGTCAGAATGGTCAAAGAGCAACAGATACTGGTGTGAATGCTGAGAAAAAGGAATGCTCGACTACTGATGTAGGATTGTAAACTGGCCCAACCTCTATGGAAAGGAGTATGGAGATTTCACAAAGAACTAAAGATGAATCTTTTAATCCTGTTGGTTTTGCGTTGGTACTGACTGGTGCTCAGGCCTGTCCTTCTACCCACTAAATCCCTTTCTGCAGGATGGAGAGACTGATTCTGCAAAGGGAAGGAGAGATGGGCCTTGTCACCAGCTTTGTCTGGTGAGAAGTCCCTCTGGCAAGCTCACTTGACACTAACATGCAATTTGCATCCAAATTCTGCTGGCTTCCAGTTAATGGCCCGTCTATATTGCATTGTTAAAGACCATTTTAATATGTTTAAATGGAAAATATAGAGTCTTAAAGTGGTGTTGAAGGAGACACAGGTGGAAAGAATGCCTGATGGGAAGAATAGTGTACTTAACATCTCAAGACCTCGGTTTGAGTCTTGATTTGCACTCTAACAAATGGCATGAATGTAGTCAAATTAGTTATTGTTTCTGAGCCTCAATTTCCTTATTCATAACATGGGTATAATTATATCTTCCTACTTTACTTAGCTTGTATGTATATCAATGAAATAATGCATGTGAAAAATGCTCCACGATTTGTAGAGTGTTACATCAATATTACAGATAATTAAAATAAAATCTATTTTCCCCATTTGCCATGTTGGTTTCTTTCTTTAAAAAGCATAGAGAAATCTACACACTCCTCTTTGAATTTCCTTTCTCCCCAAATATTGCCTGTGTTTTTAGATAGATGCTTAATTTGCCTGAAGGAAAAGGTCTTTGCAAACTTGAAAAGGCATCTTAGAAAGTAATGACTGTCCAACAACTGTATAAGTTGGGTAACTTTTTAACAAGATGACACAAAAATATATGAAACTCAAAAGCATGGAGACCCTGCTGGATTTCTTGCTGTTGGCTAGTCTGAGCTCACTAAGCCAGAAACACTGAGCTCATCAAGCCGGAGACACTGTGGTTTTGCTCCCTGGGATTCCTGTAGGTACAGGTCATGCTTGTGGGAGTGAACAGCTAGCATCCTTTTGTGTGGAGAAGGTCTACTTTTGATACTGTAATTCATCCATCCATTCCTATTTTTTTTCCTGCCAGCCTACCCATTGCAATCTATAAGACACTGATGATTTTCTATTATCTTTTTCCTGGGAAATCTATCCGCATTTGCCTGCTTTTCTGGTTGGTTTGGCAAATGGCTGATATTTCTGGCCATATTCTCTCCCTGGGACAGTGAATGCAGAGTCTGTTGAATTAACTAATCTGAAATTGTACTGTTAACTCGGTGCCTCTTGGGCTTGCATCTGAAGTTGACAACTGTTCAGGGATTCAGAAGCTTTTTCTAGGGTCTAAAGATGTTTCAGGTTTTCTGTTTGGGCTGGAGATTGTGACGAAGCTGAATTGCTGAGATGATGATGAAGAGGCAAAAACCAAGGAGTGACATCCAAAGGAGGACATTTTGAGTCAAACTCGAGAAGGGGTATGATGGACTCAAGAGAGGGACTACCTCTGTTGCAAATGTATGGAGGTCGTGTACTTTTAAATTCTCTTGTGTTCCTTCCTCCCATTCTGGGTGAATGTAAGGCTATGATTTTGTTTAGAGTGTGAGGCAGTGATATTTCACGGAACTACAGAAACTGTTTCTAGATTGCAACTTCTCAGCATTTCATTTATTCACTCATTCATTCAACAACTATTTAATGAGTGACTAATATGTGATAGACACACTTCTAAGACTAAGATACAGCAGTGAATAAAAAAAATTTTTTAAGCCCTGTGCCTTCTTAGAGCTTATAGTCTATTGCAGGGAGGCAGATAATAAACATAAATAGTAATCAGATACATCAGGTGGTGTATGATATGGTTATGGTGAAAAATAAATCCAAGTAAGGAAAATCAGGAGGGTCATTGCCAGTTTTTTAGGGTGGCCACAGAAGGTCTATATAATAAGATAATATTGGAGTAGATACCTACTTTAAGGAAATAAGGGAGTAAACTGTACAGGTACCTGGGGAAGAATGTGTCCAGCAGGTTGAACAACAGACAAGAATTCTGGCTGGCAGTGTGCATGTGTGAGGACTAGCAATGGCTTTGGGGAAATGGATGAAGGATAGGGTGGCCAACAGGTTAGAGGACTAAGTGACAGGTGGTGAGGGCTGGTAGGGTTTTATAGCCTATGGTTAAGTTGGCTTCTAGTTCTGCTTGAGGTAAGAAGCCACCGGAGAGCCTTTAGCTGAGCAGTGACATGCTCTGACTTCTGTTTAAAATGATCCCTCTGGCCTTTGTGTTCATAATAGATGATAGCACTGAAAAGAGCCTATGACAACATCCAGGCCAGGCCGGTTGGCCACACAGCACGAGTCAGATGCTGGATATCTGTTGGAGGTAGAACTGACAGAATTTGCCTATGACTTGTGTCCATCACACTAAGGTGTGACAGAAAGAGAAGAGTCCAAGAGGACTTAAAGGTTTTGGATTGAGCAAGTGGGATGACAGAGTAGCACTTTATTAAAAAGGGAGAAGAGAGCCCTTTACACAATGCTGCCACACATTTTTTTCTCTATCATCTGATCCACCTGACTATATATCATCAATTACCAGCTTAACTGGAGAAATAATTAGTTAGACGATAATCAGTAAGATATTGGTGAAACTCAGAGTCTTGAGGTGATGTTGAATAATTCTTCTTTGGTCTAGACCTGTGCTATGAACCATGTAGGGAGCACCTGTGCAACTCTTATTTGGCCCCTCCCACATGGCTGGCACCTGTAAATTAATTTCCTAAGCAGAAACTTGACTTTTCCAACACCTTCCCCAGAGGTCAAAAGCCACAGTACGAAGAGCACAAACAGGCTGTGCTTGTGTAGCCCTCACCCAATCTTCTTATTTTTCTTGGCTTCAGTTTTCTCTCAGGCAAGAGGAGGACAATATTTTCTATCTAGCTTATCTCACAGGGTTAATGTGAGGACTGTGTGAGGCATCCTGTCCTTTGGGGCTTTATACATTTAAGGACACGTGAGTGCCTGTATCTTGTGTTTTCATACCAATGTGACTAGCACCCAAGTTGCACACATTCTTTTCTAAAGTAAGAGAAATAAACTGGCATGGACAAGCTCTGGAGATTTCCATTCAGGGGTATGAAATGTTCATGAATGGGACGGTCTCCCAGTTAGTGTGAAGTAGACTTCAGGTTCAAGAAACCACTGGCATTCCCATCAAGATGGGAAACTAGCATTTTACAGCGAAGCGTGCTGCAGAGGAACTAAGAACTAACAACTTTGCAAGAACTGGGACAGACTAACAACCTTGCAAGAACTGGGACAGACTCCCAAGGATACGGAAGGTTGTGATGAACTGGTGTGGGTGTGTGCGTACATGCATGTGCACACGTGTGCATGCGTGCACGTGTGTGTGTGTGTGTGTGTATGTGTGTGTATGTAGAGTGTGGCTGAAGCCTAGGGTGCAGAAGAAGGGGGAGACTGGGCTATCTTCTTTAATATCCTTTTGCCTGTGTGATACATCTCCTGAGACACTCACTGCCTGTCCCACCACAGTAAATGGAGAGCCACGGCCTGTGGGTCTCTCCAGTCAGTGTGGAAGCCCTGATGAGGCGAAGAGATGACGGCAGCAATGTGGGCTGAGTGGAACAGAGGGAAGGACTGGCCTTTGGCCTTTCACCAATCTACATCACTACATTCAGCACCATAGGTGGCTGAAACCCACATAAGAAGATGAACTCGCAGGATGCAATAATGAAATACCTGGGAGACACAACCAATAAAAGAAGAAAGATAGCAGACTGAACTGCACAAACTAACTGAGGCAGAATTATGAAAACAGATTGAGAAAGAGTTTAAAATAAGAAAAATAAAGACCCAACAAAATAAAGGAAAGGAATGGCAGACACTGGACACTGCCGGGGTGGGAGGGAGGGAGCACACAGCAACACACTGGGTATCAGGTCCACTATAAGGGGAAGAGAGGACCAGGTAGAAATCCAAAGGTCACTTGCAAGCAATTTACTTATGTAGTAAATCCTCACTTGTACCCCACAACTCTAAAATAAAAATTAAAATAAAACATATAAATAAATATAAAATATAGATCATTCACAATACTTAAATTTGTGACAATAAAATGTTATCTTTAAATAAAAAAATAAGGAAGACATTAGCAAAATGCAGCAACAAGAATAAATCATAAAAAAGAACCAAGTGAAAATATTAGGCATGAAAAATGTCATGCTATGTGTTTTACCATAATTTAAAAAAAAGCCCATACTCAGACTGCAGTAAAAAAGATCAGCAATATGTTTTCTACAAGAGACACGCTTAAATGCTCTAGGAGGGATGAAAATAAGAGGTTAGATGGAAAAAGATATCCCAGGCGAATAAAAACAAAAAGCTGGAATAGCAATCTTAAGTATCTGACATGTTAGAATTTGAGGCAAAGATGTCATAAGAGATGAAAAGGAACTTTATTACATTGTTAACAGCAATGATAGAATAAGAAGATATAATCAAAGGCGAGAGAGTAGTAGACCAGAGGGTTGAACTGGTTTCTAATCCCAGGAAAAGGAATGTAGAGGAAGATTTCCAGGTCTGGAAAATTGGCACCAACTTGAAGCTTAGAATGCAACCTGACAGCTTTTTCCTGAAATTGAAGTTTGAACCTATAGATTAAGCCAGAAAAGGCCCTGTTTATTCAAGGATCTAGGGACTGGTGAGAGAATCTGACTGACAAAGGGGTAAAAGTGGAGTGGAACTAAGGTGAGAATGCTAAAGTGGCAAGTTTGTCACCACTGGCCCCGTACGCGTGCTGTAGACTGGCAGTTTGTCTGAGGTGCAGGAATCTAACCACTGTTGCCAAACAAACCTGACTATCATGAGTTGGTAGATTTGTTAAAGAGGAGAAAAAGGAAGTATCACTTACTAAGGAGCAACTGTCAGGCATGTGATAGATGAGGGTGGAAATGATGGCTGGGATCATGAGACCAGAGATGTACGTGAAGACCCAAGCATGACACTTCTGACTTCATCACATGATGCGCTGACTAGGAAAAGATCTCCTAGTAAAGGATTGATTTCACCTGGTAAAGAAGGTATCACTCACTGGCCAAGCGGCTGTGGGTGTGTAGTTCATAACTGGTGGGCATTCTTCCCATTGGAGTGGCATTCTTGAAATTGCACAGCTGTGTGTGAGGGAGGCACCCAGAACCAGAATGGGTTGAGAGAACTCTCTAAAGGGCCAAAGTGAATGTTCCTTTTCCTGGTCTCATTGGAAGTGAGTCTCTATCTGCCTGTATACTTAACGTGACTAAAAAATTATGACGGGACAAACATAGCTCAGGAGAGTCCATTCTATCATGATAGGATATACTTAGAGACTGCCAGGCTACTGGATTTTTCTGGGTTCTTTTGCAGTGCTTGATCTGGTGTTGAAGGAAAGTTAATAATCAGTGGATTCAGTCAGGGTGGGCTCACTACAGAAGCAGCAGCTACATGAAGGAGGGGACCCTGGAGTTAATGGCCCCACCAAGCCTGGAGTTTGTACATCCACCTTCATGGCCCTCATCAAGAGGGATCCACATGAAAGGATCTGTGCATTTATTTCCCAAACAAATGAAACAGTGTACATCATTTGGCAATTTCGTTTTTCTGTACTAGGTGTTTATTTGCAAGAAAAATTCTCACAGAGAAATAAAAATGAAGTCACGTTTACTTGTATATTTACTGAATTAACTTCATTAAAAGGTATCAAATTACTTTAAATTGGGGCCATCTGAGGTAATCCAGTGAGCCTGATGCCAAGTTATGAGACAGTGAATGACTCAGATGGCAGCCACGTAGAAACCATTAGAGAAAACCCCCTTCACCTTCAGAGTTGGCAGACAGGGGCCTCGCCTTGACAGACTTGACTCGCCTAAGGTCACACAACAACAAGGGCAGGACTGACATATGGGTTCAAGTTTCCTGCCTCTCTGGACTCCCTGCAAATTCTTTCCTCCTATTATTTTCTATTCCGCTCATCAAATTTTTTGATGTTGTCACCTACACAAAATAAACATAAGGAAATTCTTATTTACGCTGAAACAAGGGTAAACATATACCCCCTGTAGAATATATACAATGTGTGTTGGGTCGGATAATGGACTGAACAAAGATAGATGTGTCAGGGTCATGTGACTTGAACGACCCTACTATGAAAAGAAGCCCTTTGTGTCTAAGTCATGGGCCCCCAGACCCTGTCTGACATTTGTTAATTATAGTGACTAATTAATATGTCATTGGTCTCTAATCATGTACCCAGGCAAGATTAATCATGATAAAACCATGGAAATTAATTTACAACCATCTCCGTACTTGGCCTTGCCTTGGCTGGGCTCACTCTTCTCTTTTGGATAAGAGAAGTGAGAAGTCTGCAGACCGGGAATAGAGGGTCAGAGGAAGAAGAGAGGCGCTCACAGCTGCAGCGGAGCTGGGAAGAATCCCCTTCAGCAAGCAAGGAGCCCCATGGAATGCGTGGGTTTGAAGGAGTTAGAAACACACACACATAAAGTCAAGCAGAAAACCAAAGGACCTCCCCAAGCTTTCCAAACTGATCAAATCATTACAGGGTGTTCAAATAAAATTAAACTTAAATTATGTGTATCTGCAAGAGTGAAGGTACCGGGAGCCAGGAAACCTGGATGTGAGCCCCAGTTCTGCCTCTCCCTGGCTGTTTGTGGGTGTTCCAGCTATCCGAACTCTGAGCCACAGGCCTATTCAAGTGGGAAAAGGCCGTGGACAGGAACCATGGAGGGTCATCCTCAACTCGTGGGTCTTCTTCACCTTCCTATTACATTCTACCCTAAATCACAAGGATTCAGCCTCTGCTACACCTTTGCAGCCCTCCTCGGCCCCACCCCGTCACTACTGCCCTATATCAGGCCCTTGATGTTTCTCATTTCATTAGGTCTGTTTCTTCACTACAAGTCAACCAATTCTCCACACTAAAATAAAAGCAACAGCAATGACAAGAGTTAAGTGCACTGCACTCTCTAGAAGTCCAGACTCTCTAGCAGAGCTCTTAAGCTCCTTTACAATGAGACCTCAGCCTGACTCACCAGCCCTTTCCTTCCATAGTCCGTCAAAACGCACTTGGCTCTTGGGCCACATACTTCTCTTGCTTCTGCCCTCAAGCTCCATATACTTTTTCTTATTGATTTTTTTTATGGCTGGGCACAGTGGTTCACGCCTGTAATCTCAGCGCTTGTAGAGGCCAAAGCGAGAGGATTTCTCGAGCCTAGGAGTTCGAGACCAGACTGGGCAACATGATGAAACCTCGTCTCTACAAAAAATAAAATTGGTCTAGCATGGTAGCGCATGCCTGTAGTCCCAGCTACTTGGGAGGCTGAGGTGGAAGGATCACCTGAGTCCAGCAGGTCGAGGCTGCAGTTACCATGACCATGTGCACTCTAGCTTGGGCGATAGAGTGAGACTACAATTAAAAAAAAAAATTAATCATGGGAAATATACAACATAGAATTTTCCATTTTGATCATTTAAAAATTCATTGGTATTAATTATATTCACAATGTTGTGCAATCATTACCACTATCTATTTCCAAAACGTTTTCATCATTCTAAACAGCAACTCAGTACCCATGAGGCAATACATCCCCCAGGCTATAGTAACCTCTACTTTTTTACTCTATGAATTTGCCTACTCAAGATATTCCATTTAAGTGCAATCATACACTATTTGTACTTTTTGTATCTGACTTATTTCACTTAGAAAAATGCTTTCACAATTCGTCTATGTTGTGGCATGTGCTAGAGCTCCATTCTTAATATTCCATCATGTGGCTGTAATATTTTTGTTTATCCATTCGCCTGTTGATAGACACTTGGGTTGTTTCTGCCTTTTGGGTATAGAAAATAATGCTGCAATGAACATTGGTGTACAAGTTCTGTTTGAGTCTCTGTTTTGCATTCATTTGGGTATGTACCCAAGAGTGAAATTGCCAGGTCATGTGGTCATTCTGTATTTAATCTTGAGGAACTACCAACTGGTTTTCAACAATAGCAGTGTCATTTTACGTTCCTGCCAGCAATGTACAAGGGTTTCAATTTCTCCACACCCTATCAACACTTGTTATATTACACTTTCTAAAGTTATAGTCGTTCTAGTAAGTGTGAAATAGTATCTAGGTCATTGATTTTGCTTTTCACGTTCCTAATGACTAATTATGTTGAGTAACTTTTCTTCTGTTTATTGGGTCATTTTTATATCTTTTTGGGGAAATGTCTATTCAAATCCTTTGCCCAGTTTTTAATCGGGTTGTCTTTCTGGAGTTATTTCAGGAGTTATTTATATGTTCTGGATATTAGATCATTATTAAATATATGATGTGAAAATATTTTCTCCTATTTTGTAGGTTGTTTTTTCACTTTCTAAATAGTGTTTCTTGATGCATGAAAGTTTGTAATTTAATGAAATACAATGTATCTATTTTTTCTTTTGTTGCTCATACTTTTGGTGTCATATCTAAGAATATATTGCCAGCTGGGCTCGGTGGCTCAAGCCTGTAATCCCAGCACTTTGGAAGGCCGAGGTGAGAAGATTGCCTGAGACCAGGGGTTTGAGATCAACCTGGGCAACTTGGTGAGACCTTGTCTCTACAATAAATCAAAAAATTAGCTGGATGTGGTAGCATGGACCTGTAGTTCCAGCTACTTGGAAGGCTGAGGCAGAAGGATCTCCTGAGCCCAGCAGGTCAAAGCTGTGGTGGCCATGAGCAACGCCCCTGTATTCTAGCCTGGGTGACAGAGAGAGACTCCAACTCAAAAAAAAAAAAAGAATCTATTGCCAAAATTGAGGTCATAAACATGTGCCCCTATGTTTTTTAAACCTTATATAGTTTTAGCTCTTATCTTTAGACTGTTTATACATTTTAAGTTAATTTTTGTGTATGGTATGCGATATGATTCAATCTCACTCCTCTGCCTGTGGAAATCCAGTTGTCCTAGCACCATCTGTTAAAGAGAATATTTTTTTCTCATTGAATGGACTTGGAGCCCTTGCCAGAACTCAAGATATATGGGGTTTACTTCTGGACTCTTAATTCTATTTCATTAGTCTATACGTATATCTTTCTGCCAGTACCACCACACTGTTTTAATTATTGTAGCTTTGTAGTAAGTTTTGAATCAGGAAGTATGAGTCTGCCAAATTTATTCTTCTCTTTCAAGATTGTTTTTGGCAGTCAAGGCCTTTTGTGTGTCTTATGAATTTGAGAATGTACTTTTCCGTTTTTCTGCAAAATAAAAAGCTGTTGAGATCCTGCAAGGTATTGTATTGAATCTGTAGATCACTTTGAGTAGTAATGACATTTTAAGAGTATTCTGTTTCCATTTCATAAACATGATATATATTTTCATTTATTTAAAACTTTTAAAATTTATTTCTGCAATGTTTTATAGTTTTCAAAGTATAGGTCTTTTACATTCTTAGCCAATTTTATTCTTTTATATGCTATTATAAATTAAATTGTTTTCTTAATTTCCATTTTGAATTGTTCATTGTTGGTGTGTGGAAATGCAACTGATTTCTGTGTGCTGATCTTGTAACGGCCACTTGGTTGAAGTCATTTATTGGTCCTATTAGCTTTCTTGTGGATTCTTTGGGATTTCCTACATATAGGCTTATGTCATCTGTGAGTAGAGATAGTTTCACTACTTCCTTTCCAATTTGGTTACCGTTTATTTCTTTTTCTTGTCTAATTATTTTGGCTAGAACTTTCAGTACAATTTTGATTAGCCGTGGTAAAAGCTGACATTCTTGTTTTGTTCTTGATATTAGGGAAGAAATTTCAGTCTTTCACTATTAAGTATGATGCCAGCTCTGGTTTTATTCATAAATTCCCTTCACTATGTTGGGTAAATTCCTTTTCATTCCTAGTTTTCTGAGTACCCTAATGTACTTTCATATAATGATTTACTTAGATTTCCCCTTGTATCTGGAAATTTATTTGCCCTAATTCTCTGGATAAAGAAATCCTTCCTCAAGTCCAACTCAAATCACTTCCTCTTGCTCCCATAAATTCTTTGTATTTAAAATATTGTCTTATAATGATTTGCTTTTATGCCTATGTACTCTGATAGTCTGTGATCTCCTTGAGTATGGATTCTGTCTTGTTCAGTTTGCTATCCCCAGAATCCAGCATAGTGCTCATAAAATCTTTGCTGGAAGATTGGTGATTGAGTAACATTTTCTGATTTCTTAACTTCTCATCTTTTCTCCTGAAATCTCTGGCAGAGTGTTCCCCCATGGGCTACAGAGACTGTCACCCTCTCTAACAAATATAAGACAATGCTGGGTAGGTGCTCTGAGAGCCACGGGTTAGTGCAGCAGGGATGGCCGTGGGTGCTTCCTAGATGCTTATGTCACGTGAACACCAAGGCAGAGAATGATCTATCAACCTGCTCTACAATGAACACTTTAAACACTTTTAACCAATTCCCCACCAGGTGAACACTCATGCCCAGCTTCACTCTACACCTTGCTCAAGGGCTTTGGCAACGCCAGACTACAAAACCATTTTCTTCCCTCATTGTCAAATCAAATCAAACTGACAAGAACCGACTGAATGACTTCTCTGATGCACAACACATTACTGGGAGCTCTGAAGGGACAGAAAGAACTCCACCTGACTATGCACATTCCTTTACCCGTAGTATTTATGGTAAGGCCTGGAAAGGAAGGTTTTCAGGCAGGTTATGTTGCAGAGGATGTGTTCGTTTCTTATTGCTGCTATAACCACGAATGCTGTGGCTCAAAATAACACAAGTCTTACAGTAAAAAGTAAAAGTCCAACATTCATCACTGGGCTAAAACCAAGACATGAGCAGACTGTGCTACATTTGGAGACTCTAGGAAGGTTTACTTTCCAGTCTTTTCCAGCTTCTATTGGCTGCCTGAAATCCTTGATTCCCTGCCCCAGGAATCTTCTTATTCCAGCTTCTACATCTTCTCTGTCTCCACATCTTCTGTTTTCTCTTTCCATTTATAAGAACTCTTGTGATTACATTGGGCTCACCTGGATGAAGCAGGACCACCTTCCCATCTCAAAAACATTAATTTAATCACATCTGCAAAGTCCTTTTTGCCATGTTAGTTTCTGGGGATCAGGATATGAACATCTTCAGAGCGCAATGGCGTCATTCAGCCTGCCACAAGGAATGAGGGCAGGTTGACTTTTCAGTGGCCAGAGAGGATCCCTGGCCATCGCCCCCATGGTCAAGTTCATGTAGCAAGGCATCCTCCCATCTAAGGGCCTCTTTTCTTTACAAAGGAGAAAACTGAGACCTGGGGAGAGAAAGTGACTTAACTCAGACGAAGTAGCTGGTGGTTGACAGGGCTCAGCCTAGAAAGGGGCTCTGATCACACCAAGAGTCAGAATGTCGTGACTGACCCGAGGAAGGAAGACAGGAAAAAGCACGGGGAAGGGGCCACTGGCCCAACCCCTTTCCCGCCAGATGCACAACGCCTCACAGATGAACTTATTTTCAAAGAATCAGGATAAATGTAGTTCCTGTAGTCAAAAAAGGGCAAAATGCATCTTGTGGTTCTATGTCTTGTTCCTGGCTTTGGAGAATCTTGCTTTTCCCCTTCCATATTCTATTCCATTCCATAAATACATCAAGTCTGTGACTCCACAGCTCTTCACAAAGTTTGAACTAACAGGGATTTTCTCCTGAACACCCAGAGGGCCCTCCTGGGGTCTTGGAAGGTACCAGGGCTCAGGAAACCCCGACTCCCCTGCTTGCTCAAGCCGACAGATTGCATTTCCCGTGAGCTCAGCCGTTCGCTCCTGCCTTCTGTCACTCTGTGCCCACACACGGTCTCCCTGCAGACTTCCAGAAACCTGTCTCCTGCCCACCCTTGCCACTCCAGCACTGCTCTCTGCTGGGAGCAACACCCCTCTCTGCCTGCCGCCCACCCCCCTCACTCTCCCATGTCTGACACTAACTCGGAGGCTGTGTCTGGGGCTGGAATTTTGTCGTTACTATGGAAGTGGGAACCAACTCAGCCTTCCAAACTCACAGAGTGCCCAAAAACACACACTGCATCTCGCACTGACACACCACTGACAACCCGCGATGACGGGGATGTACTTTTGAGTGTCATCTTGACAAGGAGCAGGAGCCTCTATCTGCCGGCCCATCCGCCTGGCCATCTGTCTCCCGAGATTGTCTGCACTTGACTGGCTCGGATCCTGAGCCTCCCTTGCTGGGGTGCTCGTCCTTGGACGGCCTGGCTGCCTCCAGGGGGCGAGAAGGCAGGAGCCCCTTGTCAGTGGGCTTGCTCTGTGGGGAGGCAGGTGGGTGAGGGAGGGCTCTGGGGAAAGCTCAGGGTCATTTCTGGCCTGGTTTTGCCGGCTCCAAGGCCACGGGTGGGCATTTCAACCAGTGACAGAGGGAGGGGAGCCAGATCTCTTGCCTTGTTTGTGGCCTGAAGCCACAGCTTTTGGGATTTCCTCAGCTCTTGGAAAGGCAGCCCTTTGGGGAGGCGCCAGCATTTCCAGGTGGTGTGGGAAGGGCTGCCCAAGACACATGGATTCCTTTGCTTCCTGTCTCCAAGTCCCCCTGTGAGGAAGGGATGGAGGAATTCCTGGCTTTGGTGGCCTTCCCAGCCAGCTAATGTCACCAGCTACTCAAGGTGAAAACGAGGGCCTGCAATTTGAGGGAAGGAAGTTTGAGCATCTGGTGGCAAGAAGGGAGGATGAGAAGGAGCCGAGAAGATAAAGATCCGTTGTCACTCAGGATCCATACACATGAGACTTGCCGAATCTGCCTTGCATGTACCCTAGGACTTGTTCCACCCTCCCATTTGGACGCCAGGTATGACTTTCTGTATTCTACAATGCTCGCTGGGAAGGAACAGGCAAGCACATGGGCAGAAGAGTCAGCCCCTTCCCCAGCCGGCCCTCCTGCACCATGCTTTATTCTGTATCTTTCCTGTCTATCAAGAACTTTCTATGCTCCATTCCCCCTCCGCAAATGGTGTTGTGGGAACCTGCAGCCACCCTGAGCTAATTCATCCAAGATAATTTCTCCTTCTTTTTTGCTACCCTCTCTCACTCTTTTACTTCGTGAATATGGGGTACTAGGTTTTGTGCCTCTGACTCTTGCAGAGTCCTGAGGACCTTGTTGACCACATTTCTCTGTTGCGGTGGCTGCTCAACCACTCACTGGGAGGTGCTGACTTTTGTCTGCCCTCGAGTCAGCCCTCAGTGCAGCCATCAGTGCTACATCTTCAAGATGACAGCTCTCCTCCTGCAGCTGGGAGGCGACCAGCCCCAGCCATTATTAGCTGATAAGTAGTTGGCATGTGTCTCCTCCTAAAATAATCCTCACGCACGATGATGGCTGTCAACCCTGGCTCCGAGATCTAATTTGAGCCTCCCTACCTACCTACATCTGGTACCAAGGCTCTCATGTGCCCAATCTCTCTCTCATGAACAAAATGAAACTTGTGTTTGTCGCCTGATAGGACTCTCATGTTGGGAGAAGGAGGCAAAAGGAGGAAACCACACTCTAAGCAAGCCTTGCTCGGGCTCAAATGATTGCTCCACTGCTAAGTCTTTTTGGGCTGGTGCCAAGTCTTCTCATCATTTTGTATTGGACAATACAGGTTCTTGCCCTTGGCCTGAACCAGGAAAACTATAGACTCAGCTCAGACATTCTCAAAGTTCACCTACAAAAACCTGCAGGAATCGCTAGTCATAGCAATACAGTCTCTCTATGAGCCACATTTGTTGAGGAATAAACAGTTAACAGTGGAACCTCAGCAAGCCAACTAAAGTCAAGGGGACAGGTGATTACAAGAAACAAGAAAAAAAAAAATAGGAGATTCTGAGTTAGTCTTCCAGATACTGTTTGCCTAATATACAGTATTTTGCTTTTTAATTTTTCCCATCCTCATTTTGGGGAGGGAACCCCCCTAAATTTTTGTTAGTTTAAGCCAAAAAATGGGATTTATTGGAAATTCACACAATATCTTGTCACTGAGATAAGGTTTGGACAACCAGTTTTGAGTACTTGCAAGATGACTTCAAAGAACTTCTATCCAACTTGCTACTATTAAAAGTTCTAGGTTCCAACCATTTTTGGTTTGTATGTCCCTCTCCCGAATTTCAGAATCTGAGAAGAGAGAATTGTGCTAAACCAGGCTGTGTCTGATATCTGCCCCTCATCAGTCAGCAGTGACTTGGGGTGTGCAGTACAGTAAGTCCCCTACATATGAACCTTCAAGTTACAAACTTTCAAAGATGTGAATGTGTGTTCACATGTCCAATCATGTAAGTTAGTTCATGTGTCTGGCATACATTGTCACATATGTGCATCCTCTACAAGTTATTATGCTTTTGTGTACTTTACTGTACAGTACTGAATAGAGAACAGTAGTACAGTATCTTTATTTCAATCTCAGGACTTCTGGAAGCAAGCATAAAAGCAGTATGATGTAGATGGTGCTGTTTAACTGACTGTGTTTGTTGTGTATCTAGGCTGACTTTGTTGGACTTATGAACAAATTAGACTTACAGATGTACTCTCATGTAGAGGACTTACTGTATTCCCCAGAGAAGGGAGGTCAATGGATCAAGCAACAACCCTGAATGGTGTCCAGTATGAGGTCTATGAAACTCCTCCCCCACAAGACAAGGAAGCATTTCCACCAGGCAACTGAAGGTTTTCACAAACTTTTTGAGACAGGCAATTTTTCAAGTGTTTTATTTTTATTTTTTTATTTTAAAAAATTTTATTTTAAAGCTGGGCACAATTCCTCCTAGACACATAGTAATTTACCTACACAAAGTAAGTCTAAAAGAAAAATCCTAATGGCAACAAGAGAGAAAGTTCAGACTACTTACTGGGAAAGACCAATTAGAACAGCAGCAGACTTAGCTACAGAAACACTACAGGCTAGAAGAGACTGAAGTTCAATTTTGAAATTTCTAAAAAATAGAAAATTCCAACCAAGAATTTCCTACACAGCTAAGCTAAGCTTCATCAGCGAGGGAGAATTCAAATCCTTCCCAGACATCCAGTCCCTAACAGTTCATACTACCTCCAGACCAGTTCTACAAGAAATGGTTAAGAAAGTATTAAAACACAGAAAAGAAAAAAAGACCGCATTCCAAGAATGCAGGAAACAGATTGAAAACACACACATATATCAACCCCCAAATCAAAAGAAAACCAATAAACAAACAACAACAAACCCTATAAGAACCTCATGGCAAGTGTTTTTTGATTATAGTTCTATGTGAAGAAGTTTCTTCTGTTACAGGGATCTGTATAGAACAGAGATGACCAGAAGTAGCTGAAGTTCTCTAAGTATTTCTTGAGCACATATTAGGAGCTAGAAATTCTTTTGGATACTTGAATACATTGATGTTAAAAAATAAAAGAAAGGAAATCCCAGCCCTCAGGGGATGGAAAGTAGATCAAATTTTTGGAGACTTTACAAAAGGTCTTGAGAGCTTCTTAATACCTGGTACCTAGGCCTTCAGTGAGTAACAATGTCTAGTTGGCCCCATTGAGACACCCCTTTCCCTCACTACATGTACCTAGCCCATCACCAAGTTCTATGTATGTTACCTCCTAAAGAGCTCTTGATCTGCTAACTGCTCTCCGCTTCTGCCACCACCAAGTCTGAGCTACCAGGACTCTTAGCTCAACTGTCACATATCCTCCTAACTAGTTTTTGTATACCCACTTCATCTTCCTTTTGTTCTTGTGGGTACTGCAGCCAGTGTGATTTTCTTTTATTCAAATCTGATTACAACACTGCTTTAAACTTCTCAGTGGTTTGCCATTGATCTTAGGATAAAGGCCAAGGGATCAAACAGCCTAGAAGTCTCTTAGAAGTCCAGTCCCTGCTTAGCTCACTGGCCTTATCTTGGACCATTGTCTCTGAGTCTCAAGGCCATGTTCGTATCACCTCAGGGGACTTTGCACCAGCTCTTTCCTCCATCTGGGGTGCTTTTCCCTCTCTTTATATATTAAACATACCCACTTCTTCATTTAGCTGTCTTTTTCTCAGCTAAAGGGGAAGATGTGCCCTAATACTGTCTTTCTTCCTCTCTCCTCCCTCCCTTTACCAAATGCTTCCACAGAATAGGAGTGGTTTGTAACAATCCATTCATGAGTGTGATCATTGGATTCATACCAGTTTCTCTTACTAGGTTGTGAATTCTCTAAATGTAAAGACCCTGGCTGTTATTCCATACTATTAAGCTTCCAATGCCTAGTATAGGGCCTGAGCAGTGTATGAATGAATGAATGAATGAATGACGAGGAATTAAATTGCCTCCTATAAGAGATTCTGCTAGTATCTATTATCTATTCCAAAAATTGCCACTGATCTCTTCTAAAAAGAACTTTCGATAAATCTAGGGTCCTGCATTACTGGTACACCAGTGACAGCCATGCACTTTCTAACACCCAAGAGAAAACGGGACAGTTTAGAAGCCATAATCCTGGACCCCTAGTGGGTAACCAACAAATACTTGTAGAAGTAAATTTTATACTGAATTGCATTGAAACCTCCCCCCAAATTATTTGCTAAGGCCGAGAGTTTACTGAGGAATAAATTTGCCCTAGGTATTGGAGTCTCCAAAGAACAAGGAATTCTGTAATCGAAAATGGGGGTGGGGGAGTGAGAAGAAGAGAACTCCAGTCACGGACAAAGCTCTAGCAACTTTCAAGTCAAAGGGCCTCTGTCCTCTTTGTGAGTCCACCAAATTAGCAGGTTGCTGAATTTGTGCAGGGGAGAAATCCCAACAAGAAGAGGTGCGTTACCCTTAGAGCTGCACCAGCAGAATGGCCTGCTGTGTGGCCTTTGCTTTCCGGGTTGAGGATGAGAGAAAGGAGTTGGGGGAGTGGGGTCAGGGGGGTCACAGGTTTCAGGGTTCTGTGGCCTTGAGTGAGCTGCAGAATCTCCAAGCCTCTGGATCCTGGCCTGTAAAATGGTGACAAAGAGCAGGACAGTTAGAATTCAATAGATGCCATGAGACGGAATGTTCCGCTCTAAAACTATTCAAATTTTAGCTAGCTTAATTTTTATTTAGAGGTTTAAAGTCATTTGGAGATTTAGTGTCCACTTTGCTGGAAGAATTTTGCCACAACTCTCATGAGATCCACAGTCTCAGACCTGAGAGTCCTACCTCCTCAGAGCCACAGGCCTTCTCTCTCCATGCACCGGCCTCTGGTGGCCCTGGGCTGTCTCCTTGCTTCCATTTAGCATTTTGATTTGTGCAGCTTTCCTGAGAGTCTCTGTTGCAGCGTGTTGACTTATCACGCATCCCAATAAGTTCCCATTCTCTCTCCTCCTGACAGCCTCGCCTAATGTACTTATTCATTCAATTTAAATAAATCGAACATGGGCCTATGACAGCCGATAAGTGAGTCACACAAGAACAAACAGAAGAGAAAGCTCTGCAAATAGTCAAATGTCAAGGAAGAATGGAAAACTGTCCCCACAGCTTCACCGAACCTTGGATGTCTAATATTTATGGCCAATTGATGTCATTAGAAAGTAAATAAGCCCTCTTATGCTGCATTACATAAGATTAACTGCAAGCAATGGAGTTTAAATAGCAGAGATAAGTGCAGATGGAAATAAACCTGTTTAAAGCTAGAAATATTTGATGGGCCTCCTTGCTGCTTTTAAGATAATTGATCTGTATATCTGTATTGAATCTCACCATAAAAGCTTTGAAGAGACTTGTGGCAAGGCCTGTTCAGATCCAAATCACATTTCTCTGGGGCTATCCAGCCGGGGTTAGAACCTCTCCAGAGAGGAATGCCAGAGCTGGGGAACTAAGAAAAACTAAGAAAGAACAGAAGTCTTCTGGCTATGGGCCCACTCTCACCTGCCTCTTTCCCAATTTCCTGAATGGCAGCTGGAACTAAATGACTAGGCTCTTAGGGGGTTAAAACTGTTATATGCAGGTCAACTGCAGGAACCATGGCGGTTTAACTTGGAGGAGAAAAGAGTAGGGTGATTGGGCTAGACCCAGTCACTCTCTTGGAGGATTTTCAGTAATGTTTTGTGAAATAGTGCTTCTCGATCCTCAAATTATTCATGACAAAGGAACAGCTTTTTAAAAACTTCTAATACTTAGGTGTGCAGCTTTGTTGCATATGACTAGCACAGAGCTCACCGCAATCAGCTTATCAACATCTGACTGGTCTGTACTGTGTCCCCCAAGACGCGTCCACTGGGCATGTGCTACCTGACACATCACTGTCCACTTGCTATAATATTTTGTAAACTCTAACTTGCACATTTGTGCTTGCTGAGGCTAGATAACAGTTTATGGACCAGCACTGACCTACACAGAGCTCTTCCAGTAGGGCTGATGTAGAAGATTTCTTTTAATTGTCTTCAAACAGTAGGGAGAGAATTAGGAGCAATACACAGGAGTAAAAGGAGACCTATTTTATTCCAATAGGGCAAACATTTCCTAACAGTTGTTGCAGATACAAATCTTAATCCACAAATTAAGATAGGCAAGAAATACAGTTTTTAACACGCTTTTTTATAGCAGAACTTATTTAATTCTATTATGATACCACAGTGCTTGGGCTGAAGACACAAACTCAATATGAAGCCTCACATGTTCCCCTTCCTTCAGGCAGTGCATAAATCACGGGGAGCTTCACAGGGAGCAGAAGTTGGATGGGACTGCCTACGCTGGCATTTGTTAAGGTGTTCTCATCCCCATATGGCTTAGGTCTTTGGTCCAGGATGTTCTCTGCAGTGTCTTCTTTGTTCCCACCTCATCACATTTGTTGGCTCCTTGGGCCACATCCATGTCACTTGTGGCTGTGTGGAGAATCCCACTGCTCTCTAGGCTGGGTGACTTTGTGAGGTTGTCACAGGTCTGTCACCTGCATCCTCTGCTCTCCCCACATGACTTCCTGCTCCCAACGCAGTGCTCTGTGTTGGTGGGAGTTGGGGAGACCTCAGGGATCTTGCTGGGCCCTTTGGCTCAATCATAGAGATGGAGGGAATTGGGTGGGGATGGGGACAGTGGCTTTTTGCCTTTGCTCTATTCTGGAAAGCCTAACATCATTGCTGGCATTGGCCCAGGTGAGAATCACTTCCTAGGGACTTGCCAGCACCTACACTTTCTTTCTTTTCTTTGGACTCCTGGTATTCTCCCTCTCAGTTTAAGAAGGTCTAGTTATTTATTTACTTTTTTAGTGGGGGTAACCTGGCTTGAACTAATCTCAGGTTCTTTTAAATTCTTTGTCTTATTACTTAGACATTGACTTTTGAAATTCCACAGTCCTAATTTGGCTCTTTTCTTCTGTCATCCCTTCCCTGAGGTGAAGGGTATTAAAAAGCCTTGGCTTCTATCTATGAGAGGAAAAGGCCACAAGGTAACAGGAACTCCTTGGACTGTAAACCACAGGAGCTAATACATTAAAATGTTATTATACATCATAGTCAAAAGTCAAGGATAGACTGGGATGCATTGGTGACAAGCGCCCCATCTAAAAGACTTGATAGCAGCAGTTGGACAGTCCTTTTTGAAGAGGAGATTCAGGGGCCAGGTGATAGGTTAAGAAGTTCTGTCATTATGTGACTTTGGGGTATGAAAAGTAGATACCATATGGAAGAATTCAAGGAAAGAAACCACAAGAGAGTCCAGCTGACTGCCCTGAGCTCATGAGTACCCAGTGCTGAAAGAATGATGGCTGGAAGCCAGGGCAGGTGTCTGACCTTCTCTCTCCATGGGGGCCATTTCTCCTACACAGCCAACTTATCCATGTTGTGCTCCCCCTTAAGTTAGGGATCGCCATTGGGGGGTGGGTTTAGGTGTGTCATTTTAATTGTCCTGTGCTACCAGTGCTGTCATTGGCACTCAGTATTAATTGGGGATGGACATGGCATCCCCATTTCCTTTTGTAGGGATGCCAGTGATAGACGACTCTTTCTGATGGTATCATCAACATTATTCGTGTATCACTTAGAAAGATCAATAGCCGAACTAAGTGGCATCGGCTTTGGGCGAGTTCCGTAAACAGTAGATTGTACTTTTCTTATCCCAGCACATGGCACAGTGCCCTGCTCATATAATGATCCAGGAAGTGGCTACACACTTGAGATAGGGCCACACAGTCACCAAAATAATTTGTTTGGCAACTTGTAGAAACTTCCCTGGTTTGTATTGGTACTGTGTATTTATTAAGACAGAAAACCATTTTTTTGCTTTGTTTTCTGTTGGTCACAAACCTATCTCCCTGCTTTGATGTAATTACTGGCTGTTTATTTTTAAAGATTAAATTGGTAGATTTTCTCCTTTATCATCTTCTGCTTGCTCTGATGCAGAGAGGAAGGGGTAACTGTGTTCCTTGTGTATTCCATCTACAGAGTTCACTGGAAAGCAGGTGTGTCCTTTGATCAGATCCTGGAATACAAAACAGCAGGGAGACTCTGGGGGATGGAAGGCGATGATGAAATGAGCTTTTATAAGTCTGTGGAATATTTTTTAATTCCTCTCTCAAAAAAGTGGAAGAATAATGTATAGTCTATGACAACACAAAAAAAGAGAGAAAAGAAAAAAACCCAAACCACTTGAATTAATTAGGGTTCCCTGAGAAACACAACCAGCAGGGTATATTTAGATATATAAGAGAGGATTCATTATGGACATTGGCTCACGCAATCATGGAGGCTGAGAAGTCCTGCCATATGCCACCTGCAAGCTGGAGACCAACGAAAGCTGTTGGTGCAATTCAGTCTGAGTCGATAGCCTGAGAACCTGTAGCTCAGACATCCAAGGGCAGGGAAAGGTGGATGCCCCAGCTCAGGAAGAGTGAACTTGCCCTTCCTCTGCCTTTTTTGTTCTTTCCAGACCCTCAAAGGATTGGATGATGCCTGCTTATATTGGTGAGGGTGATCTTCGTTACTCAGGATACTGATTCAAACGCCGATCTCTTCCAGAAACACCCCACAGACACACTCGGAAATATTGCTTTATCAGCTATCTGGGCATCCCTTAGCCCATCCAAGTTGACACATAAAATTAACCACCAGACCATATGTAGGTCTGTATGTGTTTGTAAATGTATGTTTGAGCCTGGAGAAAGATATGGAAGAACACACACCGGGTTACTAAAATTGCTAACCTGAATGGGTTGGATTATGGGATGGGGATAAGGAATTTTGTCTCTTTGTAAAAAGCTTTTCTATGTTTTTATGTGTTATAATGGACATATATTACCTTTGGTATGTATATAACCTAATTTTAAAAAACTGAATTTTCTGATTTTAGGAAATTGTTCAAAAGCTATGAATACCTCAAATAAGTAACAAGTAGTATATACATATTCTCTACTTATCTACCTGTCAGTAGTTTAATGATACATTTTTTTTTTTTTTTACCATATGTTGTGTGGCATGAATGTTCCCTGGGAATTCTGGCAACAAAAATGTTCCCAGAGTCCTTCTGAGAAAGCCTAGTCCTCTCACAGAAGAGAGATTGCCAGGTGAGAATTTGTCTTTACTTTGAGTGGCCTTGTGGGCTGTGGTTATCAAATGTGTGCCTATAAATTCTGATTCACTAGCCCTACTGTGGGCCCTAGTATCTGAGTTTTTAAAGCATCGCCCAGAAAATTATAATATGCAGCTAAGTTTGGGGACCATTCTTCTATGGGACTCAAAGTTTTCTCATGAACACCCTTAACAGAAATCGTCTCCTATTCCAGAAGTGCTGTTTTCAGTAAGGAAAATTCTGGGAGTTTTTGCACACATGAAATTTGTAAATAATATTGTCCTAAATTAGGTGCTCTGACCAGACCCAGGTGAGAATATTAACCAGACTGTGGGCTGTTGTTGCTCCCTGCAGCTCCAGGTAGACAGGCCACCCAGAGGAAAGCTCACTTACCCACACTTGGCATCCTGTGCAGGGGACAGGGCAGGTCCGGAGGGAGCAGGGTAGGGGAAGTGTGAGATCTGGCTTGGTGTTTAACTTCAGATACCCAGCATCCTCCTGAGGAATTCTTCCTGTGGATTGTCTAGCCCGACCACTCTATCTAGTGACAATTTCAGGTTATTGAAATTATAGAAGTATACCAAGTGTGTTGGGCATTTCTCTTTTGAAGTTGCTTACAGGCAACTAAAAAGTTCTGATGCATGTTCAGATGTCCCAGGTAGCCCCAGATGTTTTCCAGGCTCCTGGGGTCTCTCCCTGTTTTTGACAAGCTCAGGTTTCCGTCTTTTGGTTTGTTAGGGGCAGCCAGCCATGCAAAGAAGTTTTTAATAGTCACTCTACAAACGTGTTGGCATGACTATGGCCTGCTATGTGCATTTTATTTCTGAAGAGGCTTAGCCCTGCGCCAAGAGATGGGTTCCAGGCAAGTGGTGGGCTATGTCTGTGGATGCAGGGAACAGCTTGCAAGTGCACCTTGGAAGGGCTGGGGCTTAGTGGTGCAGGCGGCACCGCCGACAACTGTTGAAGCCCACCTTGTCCCCTCCACCATTCTTGGCATGCCCGGTGGGCACCATCTGCAGACCAAGAACATGCCAAGGCAGCCCTGCTACCACTATTTCCATCACGGAAACGTTTATTTGATCTTCCAGTGTTGCTTTCAAGATGATTAATCTCAGCATGGCTGTGTGTTTAGACTCTCCATAAAGGCAGGTGCACGTGTCCGTGCGCAGCTCTGTCAGGACTGCTAATGTAAGCGTCTGTTTTACAGCCCAAGTGACAGCTGTATTGTTCTGGCAGGGTTACAGCTCTGACATGTGGAATCAATCTTTTTAACCTGTCAATTAATCAGCGGGCAGCTGTCAGCCCAGCTGAAAGGCCTGAAGGACAGTGCCCTTTCAATGGATTATCCTGGGGGCATGGCGAAGTAAAATTGAACACTTCAAGCTTCAAGGAACTCTTGTTGCATTCAAAGCCAGGCTTCACTCTCACTTAAAGGAAACAGGCCACCGCTTAGGCGTGGGCCCCTCCCAAGGAGGCTCTATCAGGGCATCTGTGTAAAGATTAGGAAGCATGATCCTGTAGTTACCTTGCTAGGCTCAAGAGATCCTCAAAGGACAGCCTCCATATTCTGCCAGGTGAACATCATCTGTAGCTGAGCCAGGCAGGGCTGATTTTTGTCTGATGTCCAAAGCAAACAGTGGAGCATGGAACAATTGGTCTTTAGCAGGATTTAAAGAGTGCCTAGTAAAAGGAAGCAGGTTTGTTAAGCCAATGTTTACTAAGCCCTTCTTATAAATGGGGCATTGCCCTCAGTGTGCAGGGGAAATAGAGAGCTGAACGAAATAGATTTTTCTTCTGTTATCACCTTACATATTAATTGGGCAGATACAGGCAGAGAGCTGCATGAAAGGATACCACGTAACTGTATCTTCTCTGGGCAGTGAATCATTATTTGTCAAATACTTGACTAGACGTAGGTTAGCGTATGCTAATGGGCAAATGGATGTTACTAAAATAGAGTTCTGAGCAGAGGAGAAAAGGAAAAGTTTCCGAGGACTGGAGCTGCAGGTGAAGACTTCTCCAAGAAAGGGTGACGAGCCCTTGGAGCCCACATTGTTTTGTTTTTCCTGTCGTCCTTTCTCACCATTCCATAAATAACTTTCTCTATTCCTTCATTCCTTTCTTCCTGCTACAAATATTTGTTTAGCACCTAATGTTTGCAAAGCCTGGTGTGAGGTGCTGTGGGGAATATGAAGATGATTCAGACAACGTTGAATTTGAAAGAAAAGACTTTGAGGCTCCTGTCACTCTCAATCTTCGGTGGAGGGTGGGGAGGAAGGTCTCTCTCCTCCCTTCCCCTAGTGAGTTCAGGCATCAGCAAGGCTATGAGTTATTCAGTTTCTTGTTCGTCCAAGACTATCTGCCCATTTGTATTTTTTCCTCATGAATCCTGAAATGGGTACTGGATTCCTTTTGCCTAAGTGACAAGTGAGCACTTGGTTTTTTAGGCACATCAACTGTACTCCATCATCATGTCCATTCTCAAATAATTCTCATTATTTCTCTCGAACCCAATATACTTTGGAGCCAGACACTTCTGGGTTGAATCCTAGCTCTAACACTTACTAATTGTGTTAAATTGGGCAGATTTCTTTGTCTATCTGAACCCTAGATTTTTTTTTTTGATCGCTAAAATGTGGATAATATTCGGCTTTAAGGACTTGTTGAAAGAATTAAATAAGATAATGAATGCAAAATACCTAGTGCAGTGTCGATTATAGTAGACACCCAAAGAATGATGGGTTCTATTTTTATATGCATTTTTTGAAGGGAGAAAACATGACTGGTTTTGTCAGTATCTCCCTAGTGCCTCTCTTGGTAATTGCTTCATAGCAGGTGCCTATAAATGTTGTAAAGTTGTATAATTGAATGGCTGGTGATGCTGCAATCTCTATTTGGTATTGTCAAAACCTGAATCAAAGAATGGGCCCTGATTGTGGGGTATGTTCAGGATGTAGGTCAGGTTGTTAGTGATGGGCTTAGATCTTCTCCTGGACTGTTTGGCTAGGAGCTGCCCATTCCTCTAGCGGGGGCTGAAAGCAAGGCAGTCATGAGAATGCCCAGACAAATTGCAGAGGATTTGAGGAGTGAGTTTAGATCCCTGTAAACATCATGTTAGGAGCACGATCAGCCCAGTTTTCCTCCCTCCTTCTGCCACATGGTGTTCAGCATCTGCTCTCAGCAAACACGCCCACGCCTGTTGTGACTGGCATCTGAAAGCTGTATTTTTGGTAGGACGCGTGTCGTGTCTGCACAGTCCAGTAAGAGAGGAGCTGGAAAATCCTCGTGCCTCACAGGGAATTTTATGTGCCATTCTGACTTGCAAATGTGGGGGCCACTTCCAGAGGAGCATATGGCTAAATCAGTTTGACTAAATGATCACTCAGAGTGCGACAGTTTTTCACCAGAAGGAGAAGCAGTCGATGGTGCTTCTGTTTCTCCTCTGGCTGAATGAGGTGGAAGAGAGAGCTCCCTCCCAATGACCACCAGAATATCTCACTGGTGTAACTGAGTGTGTTGTTGGATCCAACCACAAGGGGCCTGGTGTTTACAATTCTCAGTCATACATGGAGTTTATGTCGTATGCCTCTACACTATAACTTAACGGTATTATCTTCATAAAAAATTCCTTTGTCGTGGTTAGGTAGACAAAGTCATGGGAATGAATGATAGCTGTTATCAAAAGCATAGTCATTAGATACAATACTGTATCTCATGTTTGCCTCATGTCAGCTTTGTAAAATAATTCCAAGTTTACAGAAGAGTAAATTGAGACTCAGGAAGCCTCAGCAATTGCTCAAGCTCATGGAACTAGTGAGTAGCAGAGTCAGGATTTCTGCTAACCCAGGTCTCCTGCTAACAACACCATGCTGTAATATATAAAAGTCTTTGCAAATCTTGAGCTGCTCAAATCATTAGAACAACTAATAACACTATATTGTGCCATTTACCTCTGTTGCCTTGAAATTGAATAGGGGAAAGAAGACATTCTGAAAGGAGGCAAAGTTGATATATGAACCAAATTTGTGTAAAGCCATTTGCTGAGTAGCAAGGGATTTAATGAGAGTAAAATGATCAGCAATAGCAAGTCTTTTACTCAGAAAAGTTTTGGAAATGAGAGAGAAAGAGATAGAGAGAGAAACTCAGAGAGAAAGAGAAACAGAGAGAGAGGGATAAATAGAGAGAAATCCAGAGAGAGAAATACAGAGAGAAAGAAACAGAGAGAGAGAGAGGGAGAAATAGAGAGAAACAGGGAGACAGAAATACAGAGAGAAAGAGAAACAGAGAGAGAAACAGAAACAGAGAGAGACATAGACAGAAACACACACACACAGAGAAACAGAGAGAAAGAGAAACAGAGAGAAAGAGAGAAATGGAGGGAAAGAGAGAGAGAGCCTGTTCTGTGCTTGCAGCACAGTTCCCTTAGTGGGAGTGTGATATCTACTTTTGTAACTTTAATGTAATGTACCTTTGTTCTATTTTTATCTCCAGCCTAACTCCATTCTTAAAGTTTGAATTAGACCACATGAATAATAGTCATTTCTCAATTGGTTCAACAAGTGAAGATGTTGCAAATAGTCACGAGAATTTACCAAATGCCAGATATTCTTTTGAGTGCTAGATGTCACAAAAATGAATATGATAGTCTTTCCCTCAAAAAACTCATAGTCCAGTGAGTGAGACAGTCATACATACACATTGCTTTAATACAGTAAGCTGTGTGTACAGTGACAGATGTGTATAGAAATCCAACTCATTTGGCCAGGGAGAGGAGAGGAGGAGGTGGCTAAGAGGGCTTTTACAGAAGGGACAGGAAATTTATCAGGTGAGCAATTACTTTCCTGGAAAATAGTTGGAAATATATGAAGCAAAACCTGATTTGATAAATTTGGCACCTTTAAGACCTTCTTATAAAAAAGAAACAAGAGAATTATGATCCACTTTAGGTATATTGCAAGTCATAGTTATGGTTTCTAGCCTTGAGTTTTTCATCTTCGTGTCTGAGACTTGCAGGGCGTGTTTTTCTTCATGTCTGTGACCTTACTGAAGTGATCCGAAGGAGCGGGACATTGGCTGGAAATAGACAATGAGTTAAAAATGGAAGCAGCAAAAGCTGATAGAGACTAATATGGCTCCCACTCCTAAAAGCCCACAAAGCAACCTGCTCAAAATGCAGCCTCAGACTAGCTGGAAGCCTTTTTGATTTTAATTAAGTCTTCCAGGTCAAAAGGAATAAAACAAAAACATGACCAAAAACCAGAACAACCAAAACGAAGTGTATTTTCTGGGAATCAATGCCTCTGTTGCCTGGGGCAGGTCGTTTCATGCTAAATGAGACTCTGTTTCCCACTATGCACTGAGAAAGGGATCTGAAGTTTGTGATGAAAAATGATATGCCTGCACCCAGTAATGAGTCCATAGGGCCCACATTGCTGTACCAATTGTAGAAAAACCAAGCAACACTTCCCACTCGGTCTTCCTCTCATCCTCTGCTTTTTAAACGATGTAGTCAAATATCACTGGGACGGTAGACGCCACAGACTAATATAGTCGTGGAAAGTCAGATGCGCTAGGGCCTTTTTCTTGTCTCCCTTTTTCATTTTTTTCTCTTCCTTTTCTCTTTCTTCCCTCCTTTCCTCTTTCCCTCCTTCCCTCCCTCTGTTCCTCCCTCCTCCCTCCCTTCCTCCTTTCCCTCCATTCCTCCCTTCCTCCTTTTACTCCCTCCGGCTTCCCTCCTCCCCTCCTCACTTCTTCCCTCCCCACCTTTCTTCCTCCTTTCTCTCCCTCTTTCCCGTCCCCTCCCTCCCTTTCTTTTATTTTCCTTTCTCCACCATTCATACAGTAATGATTGTGCTCCTACTTGCACTGTGAAACCAAATTTGTTAGTGAAAAGGGTGAATGGTGATGGCAGCAGTAGGACCCAGTGCTTAAAAAGCATTCACATCTGTTCATATTTTATGCTGCAATCACTCTGTGGCTCTGCCTTTGAACCACCGATTTGCCATATAAAGAGTTCAAGTAGTTTTCTCCTTCCTTTATTTTTGTCCTGACTCTCTTTCTCCTCGGAATCTTCTTTGTTTTTAGTTTGTTTTTCTTCTATTTAAAAATTTATCATTTTAAGTCAATAGATTTGATTTAATTCTGTTTCTTGATGTGCCACTAAACTCTCTGGTTTTTATTATGTAGGTTTTTATTGGAATATAATGTACATACAGAAAACTGCCCAAATGTAAGGGCAGAGCTTAGTGAATTCTCACGAAGTTAAGGAAGTTAACCAGCAACAGTAAAGAAACAGAATATGATCTGAACCCCAGACCACCCTCTTGAACCCCTTCCAATCATAGACCTTCCTCTGCCAAGGGAAACCACTATTCTGGGATTCAGCACCATGGATTAATTTTGCCTGTTTTTGAATTGTACAGAAAGAAAATCTTGCTTTATGCTATTTTTTCTATTTGACACACTTCACTGAACATTATATTTCTGAGATTAAGCCAAGCTGTTTATTTAGTCTCATTGCAGTGTAGTATTTAATTTTATAAGTACACAGAAATGTATTTATTCCGTCTACTCTTTATAGGTATGTGGGCTGATTCCAGTTTAGGGCGACTGCAAGTAGTGCCGCTATTAACATTCTTACAGATCCTTGTGGTGAGCATACACATGCATATCTGTTGAATACATGCCTAGGAGTGGAATTCCTGGCAATTCTTGCCAAAATGTTTTCAAAGTGGTTATGCCATCATGAACGTATGAGAGTCTAGGTTCCTTGCCAGCATGTGGCATTGCCAGTGTTGAGCATTTTGCTTGACCTCGTTGTTCTGTGTGGAAGCACTCTCTGTTCCCAGCTACTCCATTCCATCCAGAAGTGGGAGTCAACATTTTGTTGTTGTTATTGTTTCTATATCTGTTTATATTACTCTTAACTGATGCATAGTAATCCACAGTATGAATGCATTCATCCCCTTCCTGAGCGGTGAACTCTCTCAACTTCCTCCAGTGCCCTGTCACTTCAGTGAAATTATGTAATTGAAATGCTGAAGAATGATTGAATTTTAGGGTACACGATTTTACTTTGACTAAGTACTGTCATATTGTTCTCCACAATGGATGCACCAACATACATTTCCACCAAAAATGTATGAGTTTGAGTTTCTCCATATATTTCCAACATCTATTATCTGATGTTTAAATTGTGGACATTTGGATGGTTAAAAGTATCTTACTGTTATTTAGTTCATAGTTATCTAATTGCTACTAAAATTGACTATCTCTTTATATATGTCAGCCATTTGAATTTTCCCATCTATAAATTGCCTACTTATATCCTATTTCCACTTATATTGCAGGTTTGCATTTCGTGTTGGTTTATGAAAATTGCTGGTATATTCTTGAGAACAATCCATTTGCTGGCTTCCAACATTGAACAATTATCCTCTCCCCTACTCATTTGTTATTTTGTCTATAACGTTTTTCACGGAATACTGCACTTGAATCCACAAAGTATTTTTACAATATGATTTATGTGTTTGGAGTCTTAAGAAGATTTTCTTCACCTCATATTTAAAAAATATTCTCTTATATTTAAAAGTTATATTTGTAATTTCATCTTTTATATTTAAGTCTTTGCTTCATCCAGAAATTTTGTCATATCTAATAGCTTTTTTCCTACATATCGTCATGTATGTATTTCCCAATAACATCTATTAAAAATTCATTATTTTTCCACGGGTTCTTGATAACACTTTATTATATATCATATTTCCATCTGTACATAAACATTCTTGAGTTCATTATTATTTCCCAGTGACCTGTTGACTTATCCCTTTTACTGTAACCACCTATTTTAATTGTTCTTTTAGTTTTCAAAACTGACTTAACTGTCTGTGAACACTTATTTTTCCTTGAAAAAAATCCTGCTGAAATATTATTTAAAATTGGTTTGAATTTGTAAATTAATTTGGCTAAAATAGATATCTTTATAATATTAAATCACTTTATCCATGAAAAATAGTATGCCTCTTCATTTTTCTCACTTTTTCAATATTTCTGTTTCTCCCTAATAGAGTTTAACATTTTTCTCCATAAGCTCTTGTGAAGTTTTTGTTAGCATTTCCTAGGTATTTTGTTATTTCTGTTGCCCATCACAGACTCTTCCTAGTTGGAATTTAACAGTGTTGTGGCCAGCCTAGGCAAATAAGAGAGAATTTGATAGGCTCAAAAGGCAAGAACCTCTCCAGAGAATGTACCTCATTAGTCATTCACCCAAGATCATATCAGGTGAGATAGAATTTCCAGAGCAAGGGGAAGTAAGGGCTTACCCCTGCCCTGCAACTTTGCATTTGTCTGGAAAACAACATTCAGTTAAATTCAAACTTTCCAATTCCCTTATCTGTTCTATTAAAAAAATGAAGAGAAAACATGGAATTCATATTCCCTTGGTAACAGGATAGGTTGGTCTTTATTTTTCTTTAACTTTTCTCATGTTAAAATCATTTGAGAAGTTGTTACAACATGTCAGGAGTTAATGTGACTCTGGGATGATTTTTGTGGTAGTTACCTTCCTGTTCTTTGGCCAGAGCCAAATGGAGTGTGGGAGCTGCTGTCCCGGGTCTCTTCCCTACCCTGTCATATGGCCTTTGGAAACTCACTTCTTCTATCCTTACTTCATAGTCTCATCCCTTGGGCTTCTCTCCCTATATATCTTTATACCTTTTCCAGGACACAACCCCTTGGTCCAGAACCCCTTGGCTTTTCAACTCCCATGCACTGTTGCATCCCTCTCCTCCATGGGTGCCTCACCTGCTTCTACCACCTCAGCCTGGACCCTTGTCCAGATGTACTGACAATCCTGGCTTGCAGTCACCCTGTGCTTCTTGGTCCCTTCTCTCTAATGTCCATTTTGCTGTCATCTTTTCCCTGGTCCCCAGTCACCTCTATCAGCCTGTTTTCCTTCCTGCTTTCTTGCTACCAAGAAGTGGTGTCTGTCTTGGATGCTCATTCATTCATTTCACTCAGAAAAGACTTATGGAGTGCCTGCAAGTTATCAGGCTCTGTGCACCCACTGTGCACCGAGGGAACTCGGGTCCTGCCTCATCTTTGCTTCCTGGTCTCACGATAGAAGAGCTATTTCTGGAAGCTACCAGGTAATGAGTTTCGCCACTCCTCCAGTAAATGCATACTGTGTTTGGCTGCATTCTGGGCTTGCTGATTTTTATTCCAGCAGGGATATAGTGTGTGTGTGTGTGTGTGTGTGTGTGTGTGTGTGTGTGTGTGTGTGTGTGTGTATGTGTGTGCGTGCATGTGTGTGTGTGTGTGTGTGTGTGGTGGGTGAGTGATGAGGTGCTGGGGGCAGGTACGTATGCACCACAAACCTATGACTTCAGTTCTCTGCTTAGATTCCAACTTGTACCAAAGCACTAGGGCCAGAGTGTGGCCTACTGCTCTGACTTTGCTACCTCGTATATAGTCCAAAAGTGGAGTTCTAGCACATTCTGCCATTCCATGTCATTCCTTCCTCCTCCTTTTGCAAGCTGTCTATAAACCCTTTGTGATGAGTCAGCAAGTTCTTTGGATGTCTTTGTCTCCTCTTGGCTACATCAAATTCCTCTTCACCAGGAAGGGAGTGGGGGCTGGGTTGTCCAGGGAAAGCGTATTGTAATCTTTTCAGTCATTGACAATTCTTAGCACAGGACCAGTCCCGAGGTAGATTAAACATTCTCCCTTAGACACGGACTCTGGCTGGCAAACACCTTCCACTATTGCGGGACTGTGGGCCTGGGAGGTGGTGAAACTGGAGTTCAGCTGCCACAGAGAGAGAGAAAGAGAGAGAGAGAGAGAGAGAGAGAGAGAGAGAGAGAGAGAGAGAGAGAGAGAGCTCAGCATAAAACAGAGGCGCCCATCACGACCTGTGGCTCAGAGCCCTGGAGCAACTGAGGCTCTGGAATGAACTTCCTTGCTTCACATGACTGGAATAGCCACTGACAAAAAGAACAAATGTGAGGGTTTCCTGCAGATCCAGTCAGTCTTATTGAGATAAGTGGGAACTAGCTCTTAAGAGTCACGATTGTGATAGTTACAGCACATTAAAGCAAACCCATGTGTCCTTGGACAAGTTACTAAGTTCCCCATTCCTCAGTGTTCTCATCTGTAAGTTGGGAGAATGATAATATTTGCCCCATATGGTTTGTGTCAAGGATAAAATAAGTTAATATTATAATTATTAGTTATGTAATTATTGCAAGCTGCTTATGATAGAGCCTATAATTTGTCGGTTGCTTAAAAATATGAGATCTGGACTTCACAATGTCATTGGGAAGTATCTCAAAGATAGAGGTTAAATTATTCATACAGCTAAGAATTGGGACCAGTGAGATGCGGATTTGGATCCTTTAAATACCGGAGCCTCAGCTCTTAACTTTGCTATATACATCTAGACATCTAGACAGTGTGATTTGGTGACTTCTGATGAAAGCTGAATTGCAGCTCCACTTCCAGGGAGTTTCTTGGCCTCTGGGACTCTGCTGCCGACCACTGTGCTTGAAGTCGCCTTTCTGAACGTCTTGGTCAGGCCAGCAGCAGGGAAGGTGGGAGAGGAGACAGAGCTGCCAGTTCTTCTTTCTCATCTTGTCAATGTTCCTCCTTCTGGACACTTTTCTTTTGCAGAGGAAGAGGTATATCAGGGACAAGAATCCAGAAAGGCCAGGGCTCTGGGCAGCAGCAACAAAAACAAAAAAAGTGGCCGCTCAACTGTGCATGCAAGGAAGGGACAGTACATGGAAAAGGAGGCAGGGACCGGCTAGAGAAGCATAACCTTGAACATCTGTAGCTGCATTTTCCTAGTTCCCACAGCCAAATGTGCTTTAATGCTAGTTGAGTGGCCACTAATTTGATTCATGTGAAAGATTTGACCCTATTCCACCAAGCTTTCTCCAGCCTGAATTTCTCTTATTTATAGAGAATATATGGAGACTTTTGCATTTTTCAGCTGTTTAGGGGCTCAGATTTCTCTATTTCACTTGGTCCCTGGTGATCGAGGTCCCGACAGCAAAGGCTTTTCCTCCCACCCTGCTACCTAATCTATTAGTGTGCTAGTGCTGTCAGGAGACAAGGGGCAGCGGGTCGCTGATTTGATTGTCGTATCATTTATGTGGCTGTGACTTCCAATGCTATTATCTTTGCTTAGTACAAACGGAGAGCAGTTAGTGCTCCTGGTAATCTATCTTGGAATCAAAAAGCTATGGAGACAGAGACAGCCTCTTCTCCAGCCTTTATCTTTCACCACCATCATTTTCTCAGCTGGGAGCAAGCGACGACCCTGCTTCCAATATGCTGCTCAATGATTTTAGATGATTGATCTTTCTAAAGTGCTTTTCCGTTTCTTGCCACACAGACGCGGATAGATTAAGCAATTATGGATTATTTCAACATCAGATGGCCCAAGACAATTAGTCAGAAGAGAAGCAAAGAAGTGGCCCTGCTGGCTTGGTGAGGGGGAATTCTCAGGGGGAGTTAAAGCTAGGGTGAATTTGTCCATTGAGATGGAAAGGCAGAGGACAGGGCCCAATGAATCTGCAGGCGTGGGGGAAGATAGATATATATTTACACAGTGGGAGCAGAGTTTTTTTTTTTTTTTTTTATTGGACTATGGCATAAAGAACCCTTACTGTCTTTGAATCAGACTTGCACTTTTGAGTAGCATTCCTTTAAGGGAGATTAGATTGCTAGTGCTTCTTGGAGGAAAAAAAAAGTTGTGAGAGAGAGAGAGAGAGAGAGAGAGAGAGAGACTGAGTAGTGCATGTAATAAAAGACAATAGATTAGATAGTCTCTGAATGGATCCAGGGCTCTAAATCACTCCCCAGGCCTGGCTGCCAGGGTGCAGACTTCCCGAGCAGGGCCTTCATGTTTTATGGTGGCGGCTGCACTCTGGGGAGTGAGTTACAACCTTGCCATCAGTGGGCGGCTATCTGTTATCCTACATGTAAACAGGTATTCAAATCCTGACTCCGGAACCTTCGCCTTGGCATTTAATCATCCTGGTAATCTAACCCCCGTCCCCCGCCAAGGTCGCTGTTTGGATTGCGTGACTTTCAGACTCTTCTCTGGCACTGAAGGCAGGAGCAGCCGGGCTGACAGCCGCCCAACTCATCAACCGGGCTGACAGGCCCAAAAATTAACTTTGATATTTTGTGTGGAATAATTCAGTGGCAATTGAGCCAGATGATGTTCTGTAACCTAAATTCAATTTCCATCATAGGGAAGCATCACAGAGCTCGTCACCTGCTTGCCAAGAGCACCTAGCAAGCTAAGGGGTATGCACGTGCACACGTGCGGATGTGTGTGTGTGTGTGTGTGTGTGTGTGTGTGTGTGTGTGTGTGTGTGTGCCCTGCATCAGTCATTTCTATTAATATGTGGTAGATTAGCATGTTCGTGATATAGTTGTTGAGGCAGTTATTGATTATTTGAGGGGTGATTCTGCAGGGTCCTGTCCTTTCTTTCCTCTCTCACTGCCTGTGTTTAATTCTCTCCTTTCCTGTGGTGAGGGGCAGACGGGGAGGGGAGGAGTGTTGGAGCCAGAGGGGAAGTGTAAAACACTCCATTCTGCTTCTTAGCAGTCCTCCAAAACGCCTGGGGGTGAAGGGAGGCGTTGCTCTAATGTTAAATTCAGGACTGGCTGATACTTCCATGGGGGAATGTGGGTCACCTGTGTCTCTGGGCAGGATGGCCCAGTGGGCAGCGTGCTGCCAGCAGAGACAGGGGGTTGAATCCTGGCCATGTCTCTTCCCAGCTGTGTGGCCCTGTTGCCCCACTTCTCTTGAAACCTCTATTGAAACATCTCTGGAAACCTCTCTTTCTCTATTTGTCAAACAGGGAAAAGCATTCTCCCGGGGTCTGGTCCAGGGTAGGTATTCAGTAAATGGAAGCTATTGCTAGTCACCAGTAAAGAGAACACTTTGAATTCGGAATCCTTCCATTCCTTGGGAAAGGGTTCCCCTGTTAATTTACCCTCCAAGAGGCAGACCCTGCCTCATCACTGGAGCCCAAGGCTTCTCTTGAAGGCAGTGGTGGCATTACCAAATTAGTCACAAAATCATGAATTGTAGGGCTGGTGGGAACTTGGAGATCAACTACCCTCATGTGGGCATTTTCCAGAATGAGATGCCGAGGCCCAGACAGTGCAAGTGACTTGCTCAACATGGCCCAGCAGTAGGTCCCAACATCACCAGCATATCCCACCTGGCCCAAGGATCAGTGTGGAACCATGGCCCCGGCTCACTCTCTATGACTGTGTCGGAGACTTGAACTTGGGGCCAGGCCCCAAGACTGGCCATGGACTTGTTCAATCCTAAGGTCCTTTTGGAGGAGGTCTAAGCCAGAGACTTTATACCAAATGCTGTTCATTTGAATGTGGCAGTCCCATGAGAGTCTGTGACAGTACCTCCATCGCCGTTGATGTAGGTGCCAAAGGTTCAAAGTGTTATGTCTTGATTTGGAGTTGGGTGAGACTGGAATGCTTTTAGGAGAAGACAAGGAAAGAGAGAAACGGATCTAAGAAGTCTGCAGGTATGGGCACACACACAGTATCCCACATGACTTCACGCCGGCTCTTCCATCAATATCACTCCTGTTTGGATAAAACAAATCTGAGACGCTAAGAAGTTTAGGAACTTGCTCAAAGCCACACAGCTAAGAAATAGCAGAGGTGGGATTTAAATCCAGTGCCTGAGTTTAACTCAAGTGCTCTTGCTTGTGACATCTTGTTGCCACCAAAGGCAGATTCTGACTGGATTTATGTTCATAATCTTGAGTCTGGGTCACCAATTAATGTCTCTTTCTGGTGAAGCCTAAAATCTAAATATTGTGAACCCAACAGGCCTTGGCAGTACATGGAGGGCTGTTTGCCAGATGTCTGGCTCTCATTTGTTCCCTCAGGTCTCCCCAGGAAATACTTTTGTTCATTTAAATACAGACCTGACTCCCTTCATTGGGGACCCTGTGATTTTTTCTTTAAATAGAACCGCCATGTATGTAATGTTTTCTTTGAAAAGGCAAACCCAGGGATCATCTGCATCAGGTTATAAAATAATCCCAAGGTCCATTCCTGGCTCTAAGCGAGTTGAGTATACATCACCTCGTTTAATTCAGCAATATCATCAATGTCAGTGCGTATCCACCGGCTGTTGGCTATTGGTCATCCAGACCTGACACAAACTCAATAAATACTCCATAACCCCTGACAACCGCTAGCAGATTAGCCTGAAATGAGCGATTGCCCAGCCAACACCTGCTGAACCAAATCAGCCCCGTGACGGATGGGCCTGTACTGAGCTCTGGCCACGAGTGAGATCAGTGAAAGAATGATTTTATACTTTAAGAAAAGAATTAGAGATGGTGGTGGCTGGAATGATTGGAAAGCTTTCAGAGGGGGCTGTTTTTCTTCCCTTTCTTCCTCTTCCCCCGACAGATCTCCTGCTGCCATTCTCCTACCACACCTGAGCCCATGACACAGTCTAAGCTCCCGTGCCCACGGAGGAAACAAGGGTCGGGGAGCGAAGGCAGTAGAAGCCAGCACTGGCGGCCACTTTTGGGTACCTGCAGAATATAGAATGTGCAGAGGGCAGGGGGAGGCAAGGAGCCACCTCAAAGCCATGGGCAGGGACTGTCCACCCAACTCCATGGTGGAGTGGGGCAACTGTTCGGGACTGGGGGTGGGGGCCCTAGGGGTAGGCCTCCAGCTGGGTCTTGGCCAGAGCACACACTTTGGGGCTTCCTCTTTTCTTGTAGCAACCATCAGCAAAGTCTTTCAGTCCCAGCAGGCCACCTCCAATTGCATTGTCTAGATTAGAATACAGGCTTGATGAGAAAACCCAAGCACAAGCCAAACAAAACTCTTGGTTTGAGAGACACAGACATAGCAGTCATCTGGACAATGTTTTGAGCTCCGGTCTTCTTAAGTGTAAAGTGAAGATCAACCAGTCCACCTAGTCTTCTTTCTCTAAAATCTACTTTTAAATTAAGCCAGACTTTGGTGCTTAGAACATGTGCGCTCGTCTCCTATAGAATTTTTTTTTTAATTGGCTAACAATTCGGTATTCGAGGAGACACCCCTTATCAACAAGGGTGCCTGAACGAAGCATATTTGTATACCTAACCCTTAACTGTACCCCACAATATTAAAATAAAAAATATTGAATATTGATTTTAAAAAAAATTTGGTATTATGACATCGGCCTACATGGAGGGATGTTTTTAAAAACAGACCTGTGAAATTCCTTACCATGTTTACAGAAAGGCTGCTTTGAGGATGTTATTCGCTGAATCACCGAGTCCTTCCCACGAGGAGCCAGGGAGGCATTTCTGTCTGGTTTCACTTCCAGGAACGGTTATGTTTATCTTGAACGACTGTTTAGATTGTGATGTTGTGAACTCTGAATTGTGAAAATGATCCTGTTTTCTTCTTTGTGTTGGTGACTAGAAAACACTGAGCCAAACTAGTGCCCCATTCCTGACCAGTGTGTGTCTTTGTTTTGGCACTAATCTCATCTACTACTCATATTTTCTTTTTGCCTCAATTCTCTTATTTTTAAATTTATTTTCTCTTGTGTAATGAGGTAATGAGGTGCTCTTTTTATAAGCTATCTTCGATCATGTGTTAATATGAGGCGGAGGTATAAATAAATCAAGAGACTGACAAGGGCTAGGAGATACTATGCCTGGACTTTGACACCAGCATACTGGGACAGATTGGTCTGAGCACAGAGGTCTTCATCTGTGCCTAGGATGAGAGCAGAACTTTCTGATATATGAGCTTTTTGAAAGAGTACCTGTTCCCTGCAAAACCTCTGTCAAGTCAGAGGCAAGTGGTTCCCTCAAGGCCAGGCCTGCATGGTCCTAGTCACCTGTTTCGTCCAGTAACTAGTAAGGCAGCCCTCCAGGAGAGGGAGCCCCTGGGAATCTCAGTCCAGTCCATCTCACACCGTGGGGCCTGGCCAGGTAAACCTGGTCCAGGTAACATGGATGGTAGAGTCTTATTGTGGTGGTTCACATGTCCTTCCCTTGCAAAGAGAAGCAAACCCAATCTCTGAGCCTCCACTGCCTTGCAGTGACGTGAAGTCATACCTTCTTGCGGTGCTTGCCTAGTCTTGCAAACTCATCTGCTCTTAGTGATCCTTGGAGAACCCTCTTCCCCCAAACATTACCCCCCAAGAGGGTTAGCTGAAGGATTATGTATCTACGCATTTCCCTTGCAGCATGGTTCCAGCTCTCCAATGTCTCAACTTCCGTTCCTACATGGGTCACTGTGGTCCTGATACCAGATCCACTTTCCTCTTCCTCTTTACTCTCTTCTTCTCAGTATCTGAACCTTAAAAGCAGCCTCTGGGCTTTCTTTAGCTTAACAAAGTCATCCTCAACCTCAGTAGTGGCACACATAAGGCACAGAGGACTTCCTTGGAGTTCCCCGGTCATGTCAATCCCTGTTTGGCTCTGGTGTTGGTTCTCAACCCTGGCTGCACATTTGAATCATGAGGGAGTTTTTGAAAAATATGAGTGCTAGAGCCACCCCCAAATCCACTAGAACTGAGTCTTGAGTGGTAGTAGTAAGGGGCACTAGACATCTGTATTTTCTAAAGCTTTCCAGGTGTCTCTGCTGTGTAAGTTAATGCTGAAAACAACTACCATCACAGAGTCTAGCCTAGATCAGGGTCCTTAGGATATCTTCTAGCTGTAGCTGTAGCTTTGATGGGGAGCTGTGAGTGCATAGGGGATTGGTACGGGTTGGGGCAGGGGGTTGGTTAAACCTCTGAGAATTTGGAGAGGTGCCTGCCGAGCTTGTGAGTGAACCAAGCTCGTAAGTGAAACCTGAGGGCCTGTTAATGGTCAATGACAGTCAGCTACATGGACACTCCATCTCTGGGGGTGCTGTGTCAAAGGAGGTGAGGGGTGGAAAGAACAGTGGAAGAGAAGGCAGGGAAAAGCAGAAGCCACATGACTGGTGCTATATCTCCATGACATCCGTTCCCCAGGGGCCTGACAGACTCTGCCAGGTGGGCATCCCAGGAGAGGCTCTGCTCTGCACTGGGACGTGCACACAGCAGCTCCTATTGCAAGGCACAGGCCAGCTTGCCTTTGGGAGAATACGGGGAAGTTTCAGAACATTATGAGCTGCTGGAAAGGTTAGAAGGGTCTATTCTCCTTCCCCAGCCTGTTGTGGCGGCCTTTGCAGGTACAGTCCCGCCTCATTTATCTTCCGCTGTCAGGGGAGTACAGTGTTCCACTTAAGTGCATTTCCCTGAAATCCCAAGCTTGTTCTTTCAAAAGCCAAAATTTCATTTATTTTAGCCATTCTGAATGGAAGACGTTCTAAAACACATTATACACCTCCTGACCTCCTTAGTCATACAACAGAATTTAACCCTTTCAGGATTGACCCTGACTAATTTCCATGACCATCCAGCACCAACACTGCCTCTCTTCACTTGACTGTCTATTTTCTCTGCGATTCGGCTGTCAGCTGTCAATCCTCTTTGCTGTTACTGGGCTGTCTCCAGCACTTCCCTCTCTACTGCCCTGTACGATTTATATATGCGGTATCCAATTTGCAGTGACCGGGCAACCAAATATTGGAGATTGCTAGACTTTTATGTTAGAGTGAAAAGGCCTTGAATGAGTGCCTTGGTTCTCTTGTAAGCAAGCTGTCCATGAATTTGGTGTAGAATTGTGCAATAGTTATTTTAGGTATCCAGGGCTTTCTCTGCTTGCACATCTTGGAAGTTACTAGAAGTCAGACTTCAAGGTAAGTGGGGATGATGCTGTTGTGGGTTTGAAGAACAGTATAAGTGTTTTCCCCTGACTGTTCATTTTCAGGAATGTCATGTGTCTTATCCAACTAGCAGGGTCCCTGCACTAGAAGTGTATTATTGCCTTCACCTGCCAGACTACCTGTCACTAGTTTTTTTTTTGTCTGCAGGTTTCATGAGTCTGGACTTTGTCTGACAAAGGACCCTCCCACATGGAAAGAAATGAAGATCAAAAGCCCCTTCAGGAATATGTCCATGTCTTCAGACTCAGAGACAGAGCCCCAGTTTGAAGGGTTGTCAGACTCAGACAGATGTAGTGACATTTGGAAAGTAATTTGAATTACCAGAGGACAGTAGATATTGGATGGTTGGCAAGAATGTCTCCCCCACACCTGCTGTCAACACCAATCAACCACCAGTCCAGCATTCTCCAGAGAGGAACATGGCCCGCACCTACATTTTGGAGTCTTGTAGAGGTGTAGCATTTGGGCTGGTAGTCTGAGTGTGCTGCTGTGAAGAAATAATAGCCTGCAGCTTGGATCATCTGCGGGAAAGATTCTGGGGCTTAGAAAGTCCAGCTATGTGATGTTAAGTCTTCCAGCAAAGGTTGGGATGTGAGGACTTCCTTCAAGACCCTGACTTTCATTGGGAGTTACTACATCATCCTTGGCACTATTCTGCAAGGGGGTTTGATAAATCTTATGTTTAAGATCGGATGCTGAACTTAGAGACAAGTTGCCTTTCCCGAGATCAGGCATCTGGAAAGTGATGTAGCTGAGATCAGAACTCGAGACTGAGGTCACACTCATGACATTTGCTCTTCTCTGGTCACGGCCTGGCTGCAGCTCTCTGTATCCTCAGTCTACTCATATGCCCTTGCCTCCCATTCCCTTTTTCTGGAGGCATAGGGAGAAGGGGCTCTTTGACTTGTTGGGATGATGGCAAGCCCTGGAGGACAGAGATCAAGGTAGGCTTTTCACGTAGATGCAGCAGGCAGCCACTTCCGTGTTGTGCAGTGATGCTCACGTGACACTTGTGCCCTAGAAACAACACTGTTCATATCATCTGGGCTGCCTGAAGTCCCCAAATTAGAATTCAAACCCTTCAGCTTTTTCCAAGGTACCAAGATATTTAAAAACCCCTGGAAAGGTGCTACTTTAAGCTATTACTACTTATTTGCATCTTAGAGAAAACAAGTTTCAACTTTTTCTTGAGAGGAGATTTTTCTTGCAAGGTGGGCAGAGGGAAAGTGTGAGTAGTACTTATTCAGGTTGTCCACTGAGGGATGGAAAGAGGGACAGAACAATAGGCGAGGGATATCAAAGCAAAGTTTTTTTTTTCTTTTTTCTTTTTTTGAGTTGGAGTCTCACTCTGTTGCCCAGACTGGAGGGCAGTGGCCGGGAGCGGCCACTGCAGCCTTGACCTGCTGGGCTCCGGCGATCCTTCCGCCTCAGCCTTCCAAGTAGCTGGAATTACAGGCACGCACTAACATGCCCGGCTGATTTTTTTATTTATTGTAGAGATGAGGTCTCACCAAGTTGCCCAGGTGGGTCTCGAACCTGCAGGCTCAGGCAATCCACTCACCTCAGCCTCTCAAAGAGTGGGATTATAGGTTGAGGCACCGAGCCTGGCTTCTTTTTTTTAAAATTGGAATCTCACTCTGTTGCCCAGGCTGGAGTCCGGTAGCACACTCACGGCCACCCCACCATCGACCTGCTGGGCTCCAGTGATCCTTCTGCCTCAGCCTTCCAAGTAGCTGGAACTACAGGCTCATACTACCATGCCCGGCTAATTTTTTATTTATTGTACAGACAAGGTCTCGCCAAGTTGCCTGGGCTGGTCTCAAACCTGTGGGCTCAGAAAATCCACTCGCCTTGGCCTCCCAAAGTGCTTAGGACTACAGGCTGAGCCACCAAGCCTGGCCAGGGCTAAGTTTATTTTCTTGCAGTTTCGTCTGGAATTTGTCAAGGGGCAATGGTGAAGTGAAGTTAGAGATCAAAAGATGCGCCAGAGAGGACATACTTAGCATGTCTCCCTCGAAGATCAGAAGACACTGCAGTAGATATGTGATTGTGATCCAAGCCCTAGGCTGGCAAAATGAGAGCCATAAACATTAATCCTAACCATGCCATCTTGCTTAGCTTCCTATTTCCTGGAGTAGGAAATCTATTTGAAACTTAAAGAGATCTTCTAGCATTTAGTAGCACCTGCCATAAAGTAAGGGCTCAATACATGCTCTTTTAATATTGATCATTCCACTCCGATATATGTTCACATGGGTGGATGAATGGAAACTCTTGAGTGACAGAGGTGATCCCATGTGCATTCAAGTATGATGCCAGCACACAGGACTGGTGGAGGAGAACCCCTATGTTGACACTCATGTCCTTGTCAACCGGTCAGAAGTTAGAACCACCTGTCCCCACTGACAAAGCTGAATAGGCTTCTCTGGCATTTTTCAAGACCCAAGTCAAAAAAGACCACCTCTGTTCACCTGGACAGTAAGAAAAAATTGAAGGACTGTAAGGCCTCAGAAAATCGTGGCGATATGTGCCCTCTCTTGAACACTTTGTTGTGCCATGGCCCCAAACACACACTCCTTCTGACATCGCAGCCCTTATTTCCTGGTCAGACCGCCACCTGTCTTTCCAGCCTCTCCTCTCTCCTCCACACTGCACCTCCCAACTCTAGTCACACTGGTCTCCTAATTATGCCTGACAGGAGAATTTGCACCTCTTTATGTTTGCCAAAGCAGTTCTCCCTGCTTGGAAAACCCTTTCCCCTGGCCAAGCCATACTCCTTGTCTGGGTCCCAGTCTGATAGTGGTTTTTACTTGTGGTCTATACAAGTCACCTAATGCATTCATGTGCTGCATAATGTTTCGACCGGTGATAGACCGCATATACCATGGTGGTCCCATAAGATTCTAGTACTGCATTTTTACCATATCTTTTCTATGTTTAGATACACAAATAGTTACCATTGTGTCGCATTTGCCTACAGTATATGGCAACATGCTATACAGGTTTGTAGTCTGGGGCAATATGTACCCTATGGCCTAGATGGAGTAGGCTTTACCATTTCGGTTTGTGTCAGTACACTCTATGATGTTCACACAACAACAACAACACACAAAAAAATCAAGAAACGATGCATTTCTCAGAACATAGCCCCATTGCTAAGAGACATGACTAAAGGGAGGCCCAAATTTTACCTGTACAATGTTCACTTGTATTCCTAACCCTGAATTATATCCTACATCTTTAAACTAACATATATTTTTAAAAGAGAGAGACGTATGACTGAGATTTGCTGCCTTGGTTTGGTTACTTTGAGAGAAAGGTCTGTATCTTATATGTCTCATCTGAAGTACTTAGCATGGTGCCCACACCCAGAAATTGCACAATAATGATATGATTATGACAGTATTTCCAAGTTCACAAAACCTTACTGATCCAGGAGGCTTGAAACATGAGTTCTCTGGTCAAATATTTAGGAAAGCACTGAGTTAGATTAAATGTCTTTCTCTTCTGTGGAACTTCTCAGAATCTATATAGTACACAGAGTTTCTTATGTCCCTATTAACTTCTGTGCACACCATCAGTGGTGGGTTGGAGCCAGCTTGTGGGAATCAATTGTTAAATTTTCAAGAATTTTGCAAGCCAGTAGATGTCATATTGGTACCTTGAAATTAGCCCATAGTGGAAGTATTTACACCCCAGAAACTGCAAAATGCTATAAATCAGGGTTCTGTATCCCAAGAAAGCCAGTCATTAAACATTTATCAGCATACTACTGACACCAGGGTTCTGGGAAGTACAGCTTGGGAAATGTTGGGCTATAGGAACCAAGAAGAGAAGGGTAGACATAGGACCGAAAAGGGAAGAGAAAGGAACAATTTCTCTGACAGCTAACAGATCACAGGATCCTTGTAAGAGCTTCCCTATGGGAGATACACATAGCATGGCTGGTGGCCATGGAGGTGTTAATGAAGATGATCAGACCTAACAAATGTGTGCTTTTCGCTCCAACTTAATTTGTTCCTTACCGCCTTACAGAGCCTGCCGCCAATTAACCAATTAGTAGCTAATTTAATTTCCTCATCAGGGTCACAGCAGCAGGTTTTCTGATTTGAGTGTAAGGCATGCCAGGGCAGGTGCAGGCATGCTTATGTGCCTGTTAGCGACAGCCTGGCCTGCCTGGGGACCCTGCATCTTCAGGGAGGGAGAGGCCAGTCTGTTCCTTTCAAATCTGCCACTATCTGGCTGAGCGACCTTGAACAAGTCACTTGTCCTCTCCAGACTGAGTTTCTTATCTTCAAGATGACAACACCCTAGGTCTAATTCCATGAATTATGCCCTTTCACTTTCTATTATTGTTACTGCCAGTGTCCCAAGGGAGACAGGCCAGCCCCCAGCCTGGTTTTCTGAGATGCCAACTCCCACTTAGCACACATACAGCTCTGATACAATAACTGAGGACTTGGAGATCCAGAGTTTCTCCTGTAGATGGGTGACATCACTGAGTGCTACCTGCCTGTCCTAGGACAACTGAGAGGACCCGACACTCAGTGCATCTATTTCCTCCTTCAGAAATGGAGAAAATACTGTACTCTCTTGACTCCAAATAAGCCCTCTGTAAAGCAACCCTGATTAAAAACAAACCAGATTGGGGCCGGGTGTGTTGGCTCACACCTGTAATCCTAGCACTTTGGGAGACCAGGGCCAAAGGATTGCTTGAACCCAGGAGTTCAAGACCAACCTAGCCAACATAGCAAACCCTCATCTCAAAAAAAAAAAAAAAAAAAAAGATTGGGAATTGATTATCTACTTCACAAATGGATCATTCATTCTGGAAAATGTTTGGAAAATAGGATGGGGGAAAAAGGGAACACTTCTGTACTGTTGGTGGGAGTGTAAACTATTACAACCTCTGTGGAAAACAGTGTGGCAATTCCTAAAAGATCTAAAAATCAACTCCCATACGAATATACCCGGAGGAACTCAAATCGTTCTACAAAAAAGATACCTGTGCACACATGTTTATTGCAGCACTATTCACAATAGCAAAAATATGGAACCAACCTTGCTGCCCATCGACAGTAGACTGGATTTAAAAAATGTGGTACATATATATGATGGGCTATTGCGCAGCCATAAAGGACAAAATTATGTACTTTGCAGTAACTTGGATGGATTTAGAGTCTGTAATACTCAGTACTCTATCACAGAAACAAATAACTGAGTACCACGTGTTCTCACTCATAAGTGGACCCTGAACAATTATCATAATACAATAAGAAAGGGATTGGCAGTCGTGGGAAACTGCCTGGGGGGGCACCCTTCATCAATAAGGGTACCTGATCTTAAACCAGGTGATGTGGGAATGAAAGCGAGGCCCAGACTTTACCTGTACAATGACTGTTTGTATACCTAATCCTGAATTGTACTCCACATCTTTACAAGAAAAATTTTTTAAAAAGATAAAAAGACCTCTTCCTTAGTGAAATTAACATGTGAGGCAATTTGGAATGCACTGTTGATGGCTCCTCCTCTCTTGCCATTGGGGCCCACCCTCTTTCTCTACTCCCCTCCAGTTTAGGCCTTCATTGCTGTGCTCCTGTGTCCATCCTACATCCTGACTGGTCTCTCTGTGGCCATCTCTCATGCCATTTACCTTCCCCAAGGCCTGGCATTGCACATATGTTTATATTCAGGAATACCCACACTATACCCCCTCTATATCTTCATTCCTTGGCTGGTGCCTGGACCCTCTCCAGATCCTAATCTGAGCATTGGGGAAAGTTCCGGATCAGGAGGTTGAACCATTCATCAAGGGGACTCTTTTGCTGCACAGTGGAAAGACTTCCAGAAGAGTCAGACGCAATCATTTGTGAACTAAAGGCTTGGGATAAGGAAGGGTGACCTAACTGGTGTTCACTTGCACACAGTATACAAAGGTGGAGAACACTCCTTTACTGTGAATGTTTTTGTAAAGTAAAAACTCTTCTTCATAGGAAAAAATAACACACTAATAAGCCCCTTTAGGAATCAGATTTTCTGAAAGCGTGGGCAACACAAACAGCCTTTTCTCCTTATCAATTCATAGACCTTCTTTATGTGTTGTTTTGGTAGACATTTATTTTATAACAGCTTTATTGAGATGTAATTCACATTTCATAAAATTTATCCATTTAAAGTGTAAACAGTGAGTTTTAGTATATTCACAGACTTGTACAATGATATCAACAATCAAACTTAGAACATTTCATTATCCACAAAAGAAATCTAGAACCCGTTAGCCATCACTCCCAATTCCATACTCCCAACCCCATCAATCCTAGACAGCCACTGATGTCTCTTCTTTATTGACTTGACTTGTCTGGACATTTCCTATAAGTGGAATCACAGAATATATGGTTGTTTGTGAGTAGCTTCATTCACTTAGCAGAATGTTTGAATGTTCCACCATATTGTAGAATGGATCACTCATTTCTTTTAAATCACTGAATAAATGATCCCATTGTATAGACATATTACTCTTGTTTATCCATTTATCACTTGATGGACATTTATTTCTATTTTTTGCTATAATGAGTAATGTTTCTAATATCATCTGTCTACAAGCGTTTGTTCAGACATAATGTTTTCATTTCTCTTAGGTATATATTTAGGAGTAGAATTGCTGAGTCATAGAGTAATTATGTTTAATGTATTAAGGAAATGCCAAACTGTTTCCCAAAGTGGTGCATTATTTTTTACTTCCACTAGCAATGTATAAGGGTTCCAATTTCCCTACGTCATTACCAGCACTTGTTATTATCTGTCATTTTGATTATAGTTATTCTAGTGAGTGTAAGATGACATCTCATTGTGGTTTTGATGTGTATCTCCCTAGTGACTAATAATGTTGAACATCTTTTCATGTGCTTATTTGTATATCTTCCTTTGAAAAATGTTTATTCAAATTATTTGCTCATGTAAAAATTAGAATATTTGTTTTTAATATGAAGTTGTAAGAGTTATTTATCTATTCTGCACACAATTCCCTTATCAGATAGATGATCTGCAAATATTTTCTCTTATGTGTGGGTTGTTGTTTTACTTTTTTCTTTATTTTATTTTAAAGATGTGGGGTACAAGTCAGGATGGTGGCAGTTTTTAGCAAAAATAATGTTATCTTGATAAAGTTCAATTTATCTACTTTTTCTCTTCTTTGTGTTTTGGTGTCACATCTAAGATTTTATTTGCCATATCTAAGAATATAATTCAAGGTCATGAAGTTTTATTCCTATATTTTCTTTTAAGTTTTATAGTTTCAGCTCTTACATTTAGATCCATATCTGTTTTGAGTTAATTTTTGTGTATAGTGTGAGGTAGGGCTCTAATTTTATTCTTTTGCATCTGGATATACAATTGGCCTATCATCATTTGTTGAAAAGACTGTTCTTCCCCCATTGTATCTTGCTACTCTTGTCAAAAACCTACAGAACATAAATGTAAGCGTTTATTTCTGGGCTCTCAATTTTATTCTGTTTATCTACATGTCTATGCCTATGCTTTTGTCTATGTCTATGGTTAGTTTAGCTACCTATTAAGTTTTGAGATCAAACTGTATAAATATTTCAACTTTAGTCTTCTATTTTGTGTCCATTGAAGTTTCATATAAATTTTAGTATGGGGCAACACTCCCGCTTGGGAACTTTTCTGTATTTTTTTTTTTTTCATAATCAATATTTTTTATTATGATATTGTGGGGTACAGTTAAGGGTTAGGTATACAAATATGCTTCGTTCAGGCACCTTTGTTGATAAGAGGTGTCTCCCCATCCCCAGACAGATATTTACTACTATTAATCCCATCTCCCTTCCCCTCCTCCCCCATAGTTTCCCACCAATGTCAGTCATTTTCTTATGGTATTACGTTGGTTGATCAAGGTCCACTATTTAAAAAAATTTAGTATCATCTTGTTATTTTGCAACAATAATGACAGATTTTTATAGGGATTATAGTGAATCCATAAATCAATATTGGAATAATGCCATTTTAACAATAGTAGTCTTTCAATTCATAAAAATGGAATGTCTTTCCATTTATTTAGAACTTTTATTTTAAAAATGTTTTGTAGCTTTTAGTATACATGTCTTAAAGTTCTTTTGTTAAATTCATTCCTAGGTATTTTATTTTTGATGCAATTGTATTAGTAGATGGAAATGTTTTCTTAATTTCATTTTCTGATTGCTCATTGTTAGTAGAAATAAAATAGTTTTTGTATATTCATCTTGTATTCTTCAATATTGCTGAATTCATTTATTGGTTTTGATAGATTTTTAGTGAATTTCATAGGGTTTTCCATTACTTATAAAAGATTATGTGATCTACAAATAGAAATAATTTTATTTATGCCCTTCCAATCTGGATGGCTTTGTTTCATTTTCTTGCTAATTGTTTTGACTAGGACCTATAGTATAGTGTTGAATAAAAATGGCCAGGGCTGACAAACTTGTCTTTTTTCTGTTCTTAGGGAGAAAGAATTCAGTATTTTGCCATTAAATATGTTAGCAGTGGGCTTTTGGTAAATGTACATTTTCATGTTGAGAACAATTTTATTTATAGTTTGTTGAATGCTTTTATGATAAAAGTATTTGGATTTTTCTGTGTTTATTGAGATGATCATGTAGTTTTTGTTTTTTATTCAATTAATATGATGTATTACATTGATTAATTTTCAGATTTTTTTTTTTTTTTTTGTAGTTGGAGTCTCACTCTGTCGCCCAGACTGGAGTGCAGTGGCCGCTCCCGGCCACCGCATCCTCGACCTGCTGGACTCCGGCGATCCTTCCGCCTCAGCCTTCCAAGTAGCTGGAACTACAGGCATGTGCTACATCGCCCGGCTAATTTTGGTTTTATTGTAGAGATGAGGTCTCGCCAAGTTGCCCAGGCGGGTCTCGAACCCGCGGGCTCAAGCAATCCACTCACCTCAGCCTTCCAAAGGCACGAGATTACAGGCTGAGCCACCGAGCCTGGCTAATTTTCAGATGTTAAACCAACCTTTTATTCCTGAAATAAATGGCACTTGCCCGTGGTGTATAATCCTTGGTGAGTATTTCTCTATATTTTCATAGAAAATTTAGAAATTTCTATATTTCAAAAATTTCAAATTTCTATATTTCATAAGAAATATTGGCTTATAATTTTCTTTTCTTATGACATATTTGCCTGGTTTTGGTATAAAAGTCCCAGGATGAACTGGGAAGTATTTTCTCCTCTTCTATTTTTTCCTTGGGAAGAATTTGTGAAGAACTGCTATTAATTCATCTTTAAATATATGATAAAACTGACCAGTAAAGTCATTTGGGCCTGAGACTTCCTTTGTGGGAAATTTTCAAATTATGAATTCAATTATTTTGCTTGTTATAGGTCTACTCAGATTTTCTATTTGTTTTTTGAATTCGTTTCAGCAGTTTTTGTGTTTCTAGGAATTTGTAGATTTTGTCTAAATTATCTAATTTGTCAGCATATGGTTGGTTCATAGAATTGCCTTATAAACCTTTTTTTTTTAAGGTCAGCATTGATGACCTTTTAGTCCTAGTTTAATAATTTTGATCTTCTTTCTCTCTCTAGTTGTTGTTCAGTCTGGCTAAAGTTTTGTCAATTTTGTTGACTTTTTTCAAAGTATTAACTCTTCATTTTCTGGTTTTCTCCATTGTTTTTCTATCTTTGATTTCATCTATTTCCATTGTAATGTTAAATTTTTCACTCCTCCTTATTTTTTTGTTTGGCTTTCAAATTTTTTGGTTTCTATGCAATCATAAGAAAAGAACAAAATTATGTCCATCGTAGCAATATGGGTGGAGCTGTAGGTCATTATCCTAGGAGAACAAACTCAGAAACAAAAAAACAAAGATGACTTGTTTTCACTTATATGTGGAAGCTAAATAATGGATTCCCATGTACATAAGGATGGAAATAATAGACAGTGGGGACACCAAAAAGAGGGAGTACAGCAGGGTAAGGACTCAAAAGCTACCTATTGGGTGCAATGTTCACCATCTAGGAAATGGAGTCACTGGAAGCCAAGTCCCTATCAGTATGCAATATGACCATGTAACAAATATGCATTTGTGCCCCTTAATTATAAATTTTTAAAAAATCAAATTTAGGAAATTTACTTTCTTATGTATATATCTTATAAAGATCTTTCTAGTATCATTCAATAAATTTGGTATGTTATGTTCGTCATTTTATTGATCTCAAAGTATTTTCTAATTTCCCTTGTGATTTTTTAAACTCATTAATTACTTAAGGGTGAGTTAATTTTCACATATTTGTGATTTTTTTGTTATTGGATTATAATGTAATTCCACTGTGGTCAGAGAACATAGCTTGTATGATTTCAATCCTTTTAAATATATTGAGATTTGTTTTAAATTTATTTGGTTAATCTCTCATTTTTATCAGGTACATTTAATCAATTTACATTCAATATAATTACCAATAAGGCAGGACTTATGTTTACATTTTGCTATCGTCTGCTATATATGTTTTACATCTTTGTTTCTCCATTACTTCATTTTTTTTGTTAAATATACTCTAGCACACCACTGTTGTCCTCTTGTAGCTTCATTTATGATATATTTTGAGGTTTTTTTTTAATGGTTGTCTTGGAGATTACAATTGGCAGCCAAACTCAGAACAATCTAGTTGTGTAAATACAAACTTAATTTCAATGTCATATAGAAAGCTTGTTTCAGTATAGCTTGATTTCCCCCTCTTTCTTTGTACTATTATTATGATACAAATTATATTATTAGCCCATCAGTAAAGTTATGTAATTATTGCTTTATGCCATTATCTTTCAAATCAGATAGGAGAAGTAAAATATTATTAAAAGTATGTTCACAGTGACTTTCCTATTTGCCTATGAAGTTACATTTACTGATGCCTCTTATGTTTTTATCCAGACTGAGTTACCAAATATTGTCCTTCATTTTAGTCTGAAGAAATCTTTTTCTTGTAGGGTATATTTGCTAGTGACCAATTTTCTAATTATTTTTTCTGAGTATATTTTTAATTTATCTTTTGATTTTTAAATGATAGTTTTGCTGGATATAGAATTCTTGGTTGATGACTCTTTCTTTCAGCACTTGTAGTATGTTCTTATTGCTTTTTGGCCTTCACAATTTCATGATTTACAATGAGAAGTCAGTTGCTAATATCATTGAAGATTTCTTGTATATGATGACTCATTTTCCCTTGGTATTTTCAAGATTCTTTCTGTCTTTGTCTTATAATGGTTTGACTACAATGTGCCTGTATGTGAATCTTTTTCAGTTTATCCTATTCAGAGTTTATTGAGCTTGTTGAATATGTAGATTGGTTTCCATGAAATTTTGACAGTTTCAAGCTGTTATCTCTTCAAATTTTTTTCTTAGTTTGAATCATTCTTTCTTTCCTCTGTTTCTGAGACTTTCATTATGCACATACTGGAATGTTTTGTAGTATCTTATAGGTCTTTTAGGCTTCTTTTTTTTTTAGATTTTGTTTTTGTTTTATTCTATTTTCTTTCAGTATGCCAGGCTGTATAATTTTATTTCTTCTACCTTCAGGCTTACTGTGTCTCTCTTCTGCAAGATCAAATTTGCTGTTGAGTTCCTTTAGTGAATTTTGCATTTTAGATATACTTCTCAACTAAACAATTTCTATTTGGTTATTTTTTTGTCACTTAAAATTTTTATTGATATTTTGTATTTGGTGAGACATTGTTGTCAAACTTTTTTTTTTTTTTTTGAGTTAGAGTCTCACTCTGTCACCCAGACTGGAGTGCAGTGGCTGTTCCCGGCCACCACAGCCTTGACTGCTAGGCTCCAGCAATCCTTCTGCCTCAGCCTTCCAAGTAGCTGGAACTACAGGCGCATGCTACCACGCCCAGCTAATTTTTTTTTTTTTATTGTAGAGATGAGGTCTTGCCAAGTTGCTCAGGTGGGTCTTGAACCCACGGGCTCAGGCAATCCACTCACTTCAGCCTCCCAAAGCACGGGATTACAGGCTGAGCCACCGAGCCCGGCTGTCAAACTTTTATTCTTTAGAAAATTGCATTTAGTCTCTTGAATATATGTGCATATATAATAATATAATATATGTTAACTAATTTATTACGTTTACTGATGATTATATATCTATACTGATTTAAAGTCTTTGTCCTATAAGTCCAACTACTAGGTCCCCCCAGGGATAGTTTCTATTGACTGCTTTTTTACCTGTCTACAGGTCATATTTTCCTGTTATGTTGCACATCTTATAATTGTTTTTCTCACAAGCTGGTTGTTTTATGTAATATAATGGGGTAATTCTGGAAATCAGATCTCACTCAAACATCAGTGTTTGTTTTTGTTCCTGATTTTGTTTATGTTGTTATTGCTGGTTTTTTTTAAATGACTTTCTAGATAAATTCTGGGAAGTATATATTTCTTATTGTGTGAGGCCACTGAAAGCTCTACAGGTTATCTTTGTGGTCAGCTAATGACTGGTCACAAATTTTCTTAAGTACCTTGAACCAATACATCTTTCCTCCCTCACTGAGTGGCCTTTTGTGTTTGGGACATATCTTAAATGCTCAAGAATCTTACAGCTCTGCCTTGGCCTTAACTTTATCATTCCTATCCTTCCAGAGGGGAGAGATAAGAGAGCGCTTACGTCTTTCCTGGTATGTACACAGCCCTGCACATGGTATTCTAGATCTCCAGGAATATGTCAGAACTTTTCATAGGAGCATGGACATCTCATTTCCTAGATGTTCCTTTTAAGTTTTTGGCATGTTCTTGTTTTCCCCAACTTGTAATGCATCCTCAAGTAGCTGTAATGCTAAGCAACTGCTACCGTTTTTGTTTTTGTTTTTTCTTACAATCACCCTGGATATAGGGCTTTTCTGGAGAGAGAGTTCTGAGTTGGGGAAAATAACAATGCATTGTGAATATGGCTTTTCTAGGGAGCTGATAGGTAAGTGAAATAGTGACAATGCTCTGGGGATGGGTCTTTTTGAAGAGCTCGAAACCTGCTGGTCACCAAACCACTTCTGGTGGTTACAAGGCAGTTGGTTTTTCAGACTAATATAGAGCTGGGGAGAGGGAGATACAAGTAGGTCAAGTTACAGTGCCCAAATCCCTGCTGTTCTAATGGTCTTTCCACCTATGCCATCCAATTTCATCCTTGATATTGTGCCTTTTAAGTACTAAAAAATGGGTGAAATAAACTAAACAAGAAGAGCATTTGCAATAAATATAAGCAAAAAAATGTTTTGGTATTAAGTAGTGACTAAACCCTGGACATTTTGCACAAGAGGCTTACTGTGCTCAGGACTACATTGGACACCAGATGTTTTTGTTGTTTATACCCATATTTGTCAATTTTCTAGGAATTGCAGTTTTTAAAAAAAACCACTATGTTACTTATATAGTATTTTACATATGCTTTTATATCCATTATCTCATCAACTCTCACAGCAACCTGTGATTTTAGAGAAGGAAGCCTTGACCCTTAGATGTTAGGGTTCCTTCTCAAGCTTGCACATTGGGCTCTGACACAGTCACAGCAGGACCCAACCCTGAGGTGGCTTCTGACCCAGACTTACAACTCTTTCCACAAGAAGGCTGTCTTTGTAGAGAAAGAAGTGAAGTTCATATCAATCATTTTATTTTTATCTTTTTTTTTTGAGTTGGAGTCTCACTCTGTGGCCCAGACTGGAGTGCAGTGGCATGCTTCCGGCCACCGCAGCCTTGACCTGCTGGGCTCCAGCGATCCTTCCTCCTCAGCTTTCCAAGTAGTTGGAACTACAGGTGCGTGCTACCACGCCTGACTAATTTTTGACTTATTGTAGAGATGAGGTCTCGCCAAGTTGCCTGGGTGGGTCTCGAACCCGTGGGCTCAGGCAATCCTCTCACCTTGGCCTCCCAAAGTGCTGGGATTACAGGTTGAGCCACTGAGCCTGGCCAATCATTTTATATTTTATACCATTTGGAGAGATATAAACAAGCTTAATGGAGAAAGAGTTGAAATGAATGGCTTGAGTGAGGCTTTTTGTACCATCTGTGGTTTCCTTGGCTTGTTAATGGGAAGCCGTCCTGGATCGCCTCACTTCTCTTGGACTCCTCCTCTGGTTCCTCCTCTGGTTACTCCTCAGGTCTAATGCTTCTTAGACCTCTGTTCATTCCTTTTCTGTCATTAACCATCTTTCCCAGAGAGTGGACCTCCTTCTGGCTCTCCAGGGTCACATCTAACATTCTAAATCCCACGCTAACCTCAAGGTCCTTCTTGAGTGCAGTCCTGAGTTCTTGCTCACTGGGCATTTTCACCTGGAAGCCCACTGTTAGAGGGAAACACTCCAGTCCAGTTCTAGCCATGAACCCAATAATTCCAAGTTTCTGTGTATGGATGCTGCTTGGCCAGAATTCAGTCCTTGCAGGAGCACATTCTCCAATCCGTTCTTTGGTGCAGGGGCTGTTCATATTCTTCCCACTCCAGTGCATTTCAGCAATGGACAGCTTTATAGATTCCTGGCCTTCCAGAGTTCCGAAGCACTTGTCTTCTTTATACCATAATGGGTTAGCCTTTTCCTTGAAGACTTAGCAAAGCAAAAGTGGGCTGTTTGGGTTTTATCTGTCTATCAAGGAGGGGGATGATTCCTCTCTGACTCTGCCATGTTCACTGAAGTCCTCTATGTTTCCTCTTCACTCCCTACCTAATAAAATTCCAAGGATTTTTGTCCAATTTGTGCATTTAAGTCTGTGAAGTCCCAGAGGTCAAGGACAATAGGCAGTGAATAAATGTTTGATGAATGATTGAATGATTGAATGATTTAAGCTTATTCTGCACAGAAAAGCTCATAGACACATGCAGCTTGTCAATACCATTTAACAAATGCTTCTGATTGTCTTAGTGGTCAAGATATACTTGGGATACAGTTGCCTATATAGAGAATTCACAGTGTAGAATAGTAGAGCTAACACAGGATTTTGAACAAAAAGACTGTTCAAGCCCTGCTCAACTGAGTACATCTAGAAATTCACTTTTCTTGCCTGACATTCATTTTCTCTGATGTAAAGGCAGGAATTAAGCAAGAGGTGCCCCTAGACTCTGTGGTTCTCAAACTCTATATAAAGAAGGGTGGGAGAGGGAAGGTTGCTGTCTCATATCTGTAGAGGAAGATTCTGCACAGATTCCAGTCAGAACTGATTGTCTGTCAGGCACAAGGTTTAAATAACGCTAGTTAAGAAAACTGAGAAGTCAGAAACATCTGTTTCCAGCCAGTCTCGTATTTTCTTTCAGTGTTTTTCCTTCCACCGGTGGGTTCTACTCAAATTCTAGGTGCCAAGTGTCATCCTTGCTATGAGGGTCTGGGAGGCGTCTCATGAAAAGATTTTTCTTTTTTACTAAGACTCATACATAAAGCCTTAATGTGTTTACCTTACTTGTGAGGTATACTTATATGTGAGGAGATCTCATAGATAAGAAACCTCCTGGACCAAAAAGAGTAGTTCTCCAGAACCCAAGTGCAATGACCGAACATGATGATTTTGAGAGGAAGATGTCTCCTGACTCTTCTCAAATCAAGTCACCCAAGGGTCTGACTTCCTAGCAGCCTGTTCTTGAGGCCTGCCCTAGGTTAGCATAAGATACATATTCATGAGGGGATGACATCATCGCTTCTGCATTCTCAGCCTCCTTGAAGTTAATAACACTCACCATTTAACAGCTCAAAGTCCTGAGCTTCACTTGCCTTCTTTTTCCTCTTGTTTCACCCAACCCACCCTCCCAAGTCAGTATGATGCTCATGCATGGTGCAGAGGGCACATGGCGCTGCTGCCACCAGCTCCTGTCACTCCTTGTCAACTCCAATCAACCTCATTTTATTTCCTCTCCACAGTCCATTAACAATAGCTCTCAGTATCCAGGGTGGTTACCTGCAGCCCTGACCCTTGGCCTCAGGTATCGTGTAGCAAGTGAGTGACTCTTGAAAAAGAATGAGCAAACCTTAACTTCTCTCAGTACCCTGTCACCATCTAAGGAGATGGTTCTTGAAAGGGTGGAAAATTCTGAGACTTTTATACATATATATTTTTAAGTTAATTCTGCAGACTGCTGTGTTGGTGACATTTCCTTCAAACTGCAATAACTAACCTGTCACAGCCCTACAAATGCTGACAATACAGCACCATGTGGGGTTGACTTAATAAACCTCATTTACATTCATTTTGATTCACTCAGGCGTTGAAAAACATTTCACAGGAAAAACTAGGAACCTCTCCAAGACGACATGATGTTTGCTGATACGATATGAACAGACTTAATAGGCAGCGTATATGAAAACATGCATTTCTTAGGTTATTAGCAAGCTTGGTACTTTATTTTTTTAAGCATTTAAAAATTATTACTTTGAATTCTGGGCTTCTAAGCTGTGAAATGTGTCAACATTTACAGGGTTATTCTGTTGAGTAGGTAGATAAGAATATAGCTAACCCTCTCCTTTGAGCTGTGAACTTGGACAGATTTTACCCTTTCTGTATCTTAGTTGCTTCATCTGCTTAATGGGCATTTTAATAATACTTGATTACCTAACTGTATTGGTTAGCTATTGCTGCAATGTTGCTGTGTAACAAACATTCCCAAAATGCAATGGTTTGCACTTATAAGCATTTGCAAGTACCTATGGTTCTGTTGGGCTTAGATAGGATCAGCTGCAGGTAGCTCCAGGATGTGGGTTGGAATCAGGTCTGTTCTGCAAGTCTTCTCATCCTCCTTGGGTCAGCAGCTTCCCAAGGCCTTTATCTCTGAAGGTGGATGAAGAAAGCACGACAGCCAAGCCAAATCACAGATGCACCTATAGATGCCTCTGCTTGTGTCACATTTCTTTATATCACACTGCCCAATATAAGTCACATGGCCAAGCCCCAAGTCAATGGGCATGAGTATGTATTCTCCCTCTACTCTAGGGAAACACTTCAAGGTTACAAGAAAGAAGGAAAGAATAAAGAATTAGGAATACTCACTCCACCATCTTACAGAGCATTTTGAAAAAGGAGATAATGTATTTGTAAATCACAGTGTTATGCAAATGCTAGGTCTTGTGTGAAAGTTCTACATGGGGATGCTTTCTCCCAACGTGATTATTTTCTCATTACCTGGTGTCTGTATGTGGAGCTGCCATTCTTCTAGTCAGTCAAACTTAAGATGTTGTCATTCTGTTTCATCCTTCCTTTTCCTCATCGGCCACTTTACATCTGTATTAAGAAGTTCATCTAGAGATGATCCTCTCTCTGCTTTCTCTTTTTCATTTTCCCTGCTTCTTCCCAGTTTCAAACACCTCTTACCTCTCATCTTTCCTGACTTACCCCAAGATCTCCTTGCTTTAATCAATTCTCAACATCACTGTTCATTTCCCTGTTGTGTAGCTTTCATCATGCCACATCTCTGCCTCAGGTTGAATTTGCTAGAAGCAGAGGTTGAGACAGGGATTCTTGTACAAGTGATTTACTGAGAGTGCTCTCAGGAGCAACCTTGCAGGGAGTGCGGAAGCAGGAGAGCACAGGGGAAGAAGGCACAGATGTGGTTGCAGGAAGAGTCTAGTCTCAGACTAATTGCACAGGCAAGACTGGAGCATAAATTGCACCAAAGAGGTTGTTCCATCCAGAGGCAGGAAGCCAGGGCTATATGTTCCCACTTTCAGGCCTTCACTGGCAACAGGCCATTCCTGCCAAAAGCACAGGAAATCCTCTACAGGGAGTCCTGGTGTGAGCCATTAGCTGTCATTGCCTACCACACCTGGGGGAAGGGTGCTCTGGTCTGGCCAAGGGGATCCCTGTGAGGCCACAATAGCATCTGCTATACTCTCCTATCAAAAGTGTCTAATAGTTCCTCATTGTCCTCAGATACAAGTTTTGATTCTTTGATTTGCCATTGAAGTCCCTCTGAAATGTCACATTTTCAAAGTGACTTTTCCGTGTTTATTTTCCACTGCTGTATTTCAGAGCCTTGGCTCTAGTTAAACCCAATCTCTCATTGTTCTGACTATTTCTCCTCCATGAAATGGACTGCCCACACCTTGAATCTCCTCTTTTTGACTTTTCTGCAGGACTACCACTTTCTCCAAGAAGTTCAGATAAAGAAGATTAAAAATATAAAGAGAGATATTATCAAAGAAATAATGCAAGAGAAGTTCCCAGCACAGAAGCATGTGCCCTTCCAGAGTATAAGGATCTACCAAGCACTCAACTGTGAAATTTCAGAACACTTGGAATAGGAGGAAAGCTCTCAAACTGGAGTGGTCACACACAAAAGTTTGGAAATCAGAAACTAAGAGACTATAGGAAAAAAGGTTGTAAAAATTAAATACCCAACACAACTAACTATCAACTCTGAGACATTCAAGTTCTAAAAAACAAACAAACAAAGGAAGCAAATGAATAAATAAAAACTCCTAATCCACAGAAGACCTCTGGAAGATGCAATCTACCAAAACAAGGGAGCAAACAGAATAAAAAAAAATAGCATCCAGTAAACTAGGGGTCCAGCAGGGTACAGCAGCAAAAAGAATTCATAAAATGATGTTGAGGGTAAGTCGGGCTGAGTACTGGTCTACTCATGTGTGAAATAAAACTCCTTGATTCAGGGAGAAAAGTCTTAGAAAGCAGTAGGCTGAACAATTACTGGAGTCTACACAAGGCCACACATAATTTATGTCCCCTCCAGCCATTTTCTATAGCTTTGGGTTTTTTTGTTCTACTTACTGGGAAATTTGCTCAAGTTTAGTTTCAACACTTCAGTTAATTTTTAAAATTTCTGCCACTATAATTTAAATGTATAAGATCTCTTTATTGTTCTCTGAATATTCTCTTTTATGTCTTTTCTGCCATGCAGAAATGTGGTGTGATGAAAGCTACACAACAGGGAAATGAACCTAACAGTGCTGTTGAGGATCCTTGTCTTAATTAATCTCATCTAAGACTTCTGTATCTTTTAATCTTTCCAAACAGACATCTTTTAGGTTGTTAATGTTCTGTCTTTTGTTGATTACTTTCCTCATGTGGCAGTTCTACTTTATCGCCTTTCTGTTTCAGATTCACCCTTGATTGCCTGCTTTATGCTATGAGATCATTCCCTCTTGTCAGCTGACACAATGGTAAATTTTGTCAGTAGAAGGGGCTAAAGGGAAACTGCAGGAGGAGAGGGCTTCTCTTCCTAGTTCCAGTGTAAGTTTCTTTCCGTAGGCTCTTGTGGAGCTCAGCTACTGTGCAGGACCCTCAGTGGTGCTCACTCCCTTCAAGTGTTGGTGGCACTTCTGCAGTTACTTTACCTGAGTTCTGTGGTTGCTCCAGGTGCCTTCCTTCCATGTGACCAGTTCAGCAATAGCCAACTCCGCGAACAGCTTCAGGTAGACTATTGGCGACATTCCAGGGTACAGATTCTTGCCTAACAGGCTTGGCCCATTGATACTCTGGTGCAGGTTTTCCTGCTTGCCTGTTCTGTTCTGCACTTCCCTGAACGCCAGCTCACCTGGTAGCTGTGAACCACCTCTGGCTTAGAGTAATCCAGCAAGTTCCTCCACGATTTAGTGGGCTGAATTCACAATTTCTTCATCAAGATCTGAATTTCACATCTGAGTTCTTTGGTGATAATTAACTGATCACAGTGTTTCTTGGAAGGAAATAGATGGACAGCCTACGAAAGTATTTTTTGATCTATACAACAGAAAAGTTTGGGCAAAAACTTGACTTGAGTCACCAGTTTCCAAACCTAAGTCAACACACAGACCCAGGGCCTCTTGAATGAAGGGCAAACTTGAGAAAGGATCCCATTGTATTTTTCACAAGTAAGCACTGTAAATCTTCCAGCCTAATCCAAAGGCACCTAGTGCCACTGATTAGAGTTGACTATGCACTGGGAAGAAGACAATACCCAAAACTTTTGGAGATTACTAGACAGTAGCTATAAATTGATATTAATTCTTAGGGACCCAATATGTGACTATGACCCACCAGGTAGAGTATGGCTATGACAATCAGGTACTAGATGAAGGCTTAGCCGAAGATTGATACACAGTGGGCATAGTTTATCCACAGACCCACCCAATGGGTTTTTTCCTCAGGTCCTAAATGTGTAGCTGCAATATGTATAGTCATCCCTCAATATCTGTGGGGCATTGGTTCCAGTACCCCCTGGGGATACCAAAATCCATAGATGCTCTTGTCCATTATATCAAATGGATTTAACACAGCACATCCTCTTGTATGTGTACTTTAAATAATCTTTAAATTACTTATAGCAACTAATACAATGTAAATGCTATATTAATCATTATACTGCTCTGTTTAGGGATAATGACAAGAAAAATATCTGTACATATTCAGTACAAATGCAAATTTTTTTCTGAATATTTTCAAACCATGGTTGGTTGAATTCATGTCTGTGGAACCCATGGATATGGAGGGCTAACTACTTGAAACTGAAGTATCCTCACATTGGTTCTTGGACCCATGGAATGAAGGCCATTTTGATTGGAAGGGCAAACTAGAAACTGATAGAACTTCTCCTCTATACCAAGGTGACAAATCAGAGGAAATACTGCATCTTTAGGGGAAATTTCAGAGATTTATGCCATCACCCAAACACTGAAAGATGCAGGAGTAGTGATACCTATTGTATTCCTACTTAATTCACCTGTTTGACCCATGAAGAAGTTGGATGGATTTTGGACAATTACTGTGGACTGTCATAAACTGATTCAGGTGTGGTCTAAATGCAGCTGTTGACTCTTTTGTATCTTTACTGGAGCAAATCAGTATAACTCCTGGCACTCGGTATATAGTTATTGACGTGGCCAATGTGTCTTTTCCTTCATACCAATTTGAAAGGACCACCAGTTTGCTTTTACCTAGCCGTGCCAGGTGAAAGTATCTTCACAGTGTGGCCTCAGGACTATGTCAGTTCTCCTGCTCTCTGCCATATATAGCAGAATTCTTTTTTATCTTGACTTCTACAAAACATCACACTGTTTATTATTGGCATTTACTGACTAGATGATGCACAGGAAAGTAGCACGTATTTTAAATACTTCAGCAAGGCATTTGCAAACTAGAGGCTGTTTTAGCAGCATTCATTCAAATGGACAGCATCTTCGCAAGTTTTTTGTTCTCCCAGTGGCCAGTCTCAGCTTTTCTTTACCCCCTCATGGGGAATTTCCTGCTTGCCAATCTGGGTTAGTGGCTCAATGCCTGCTGACTTTGGCCTGCAGGATGGTAACAAGCAATGGTCCAGGAAAAACCAGAGAACTCTGGTTTCCAGTAGACTGCCACCACCCCTAGTCTAATGAGGTCTGAATCCCAGCCTTGAGGAGGAACTCTCTTCCATTTTTGTACCTTCCTTGGATATTCTCCCTCAGACCTTAGGCATTCTTTAGAATTTTCTTTTTATCCCTACCATAGTAGGTAACTCCTTGCCAACAGTTAATAATTATTTAAACATTCCTTGTTTAAATGACTGTGTTCTTGATGAACCATGAGTAACTGATTTTTATTTTCTTTCTTGTTTCTTTGAATTTAATCTACTCATTGTTTCTTGTTTACATTGAAACCCTAGCTTGTTTTTTATCCTTTTTGTTTTCTAATAGATTTATTTAAAATTATAAATTTCCTTCCAAATATTATTAGTTTTTTCACCAAAAATTTTAGCATATGTTTTCCTTATTATTTACCTCTAAATATATATTTTTTATTCATTATGTCAAATTTTAACTCAATGATTATTTAGTAGTGTCCTACCTAGTTTCTAAACGTGAAATTTTTAAAAAGATTGTTTTGTTATTGATAACCAATTGCGCTGCATTATGGTTTAAGAACTTAGCTAGTATAATTCTAACATTTTGGAATTTAATAAGCTTCCTTTTTGGCCCAATATACAACTTAGATTTATAAATGTTCTACGTGTGCTCAAAATAACACATTTTATCTATTCATTTGGTGTAGAGTTCTATAAGTGTTGAGACTTAATATTTTTATTGTTTAGATCTACATTTTCATTCATTTATTTGTCTTTTTTATCTATCTATTTCTGGGAAGGGTCTATTGAAGTCTTCAACTTCAATCGTTGATTTATCTCTTTCTCCCTCTGATTTATTTTGGCTATTGCATTTAATATCCCGAGACTGTATTGTTAGGTGTGTTTATACTCAAAGTGCTTAGCATGTCATATTTTTTATCCCTTAGGATTTTGTTATAGACTTAAATTCTATTTTGTACAATATTAACAGTGCTAACCTAGCTTTATTTTGACTTATGTTTTGGAGGTATTTCATTTTTAAAAATTTTTACGTTTTAACCTTTCTGCTCTTTTTGTTGTAAGTATATTTTTATAGACATTGTATTTCTGAATCTCTTTTAAAATCCGATCTGAAATTTTTTGTCTTTTGATTCATGAGTTTAACCCATTTACATTTACAGTAATGACGATTATATGAGGATTTATCACATTTCATTTTATATTTTCCAAATGCTTTGTTGAATTCTCTCATGTCCCTTCCTGCTTTCAATTCAATGTTATTCATCTTTAATTTTAGAAAGTTTAACTTTATTACTTTTTGATTATAAAGTAAAGCATACGTAGGTATTAGCTTATGAAAAATATATACGTGCAGTTTAAATACAATAAAAAACCCCTAATACTCGCTGCCATGATCACAAAACAGAATATTACTGGCTACTCTGAAGCACCCTGACTGCATTTCCCTGTCATGTCCCACTCCACGTCCTCTTGCAAATGAGCACTATCCTGAATTTTGTTTTAATAATTTCTAGCTATTATAGTTTTTAAAAACTGTCTAATGGGTATTCCTCAACAACTTATTATTTAGTTCTGCTTGATACTGATCTTTATATGGATTGGAATCACACCACATTATTTTCTTAAAAATATGTGCTTATTCATAGTATTAATACTATATTTTTGAGATCTTTACATGTTAATGCTAAATCTGTAATTCATTTATTTTCACTACTGTATATTCCACTGTAGAACTATACCATGATTTATTTATTCATTGTACTGTCAAACACTTGATTGGTTTTTCCTAGGAAGGATAATGCTACCATAAGCATTCTTTCACGTATCTCCTGGTGCATGTGCTTGAGAATTTTTCTAATGGGCCTAGTGGTGGAATTGCTAGAATGTAGACTGCATGCATGAGTCTTTAACTTTAGTGTGCCATATTTAATACCAAAGTATTTCACCAGGCAGTTAAACAAGCTTGTATCCTGCCAGAAGTAGATGTGAGTTCTAGTTGTGTCACATCCTCATTAACTCTTGACATTTTGAGAATTTTAAATATGGCTGATGTCTTTATTATTGCTTCAAAGATTATTTCCTTCCTGTATTATCCCCTCATTCCTATTTACAGTTATTGACACTTCATTTAGACATGTTTCTTGACTTTAAAACAAAATAATGTTTTTCATCTCCTGTTATTTTCTGGAAATGTCCTTCAGTTAGGTCTTACAACTTCTTAATTCATTTTTCAGATGCATTCATGATATAAATTATTCCATACATTTTATTTCATTTCTACTATCATATTTTCATATATAATATTTTCACTTAGTTCTCCCTTTATAATTTCTTGGTTTGTTTCACAACACCTATATCTTCCTTTATGTCCTCAAGTATATTTATCAAGCCTATTTGAAATTCTTAGTTTGCTGCTGCAGTCATTCTGATTTAAATGATAGATGTTTTGCTTTTGAGTGGTTGCCCTCCTCAGGTGTCTTAGTCTGTAGGTTATTTTGGCCTATAAACTCAAGTTCCTTTGGGGATATTTACATTTCTTTGGGGAAGAGCTGACATCCTGTAGATTGTGTCTTACACACTGGGCTTAAGGAGAAGGTAGGTGCTGAACTCCAAGGTGAAGAGACTCAAGCCCTACAGGATTATTGCTGATCACTCCCAATTGTCTGCCTTTTATTAGGTACCTTCTTTGACAAGAGCTTTGCCTTTAAATTCTCAGAACAAATAATTCCTGCGTGGAGAGTAAATACTCAGTGGAAGGTGCTTGGTCTACTCCTATCTCCTTCACTCCTCACCCAACAGCACTTTGAAATGTTCCTGATATTATTCTGCTGACAGCCTTACTGAGGGTGGGACCCAGCAATCTTTGCTTCAACAAGCCTTCCATGTAATTCTGTTGTGTGTGACATATTGAGAACCACTGGATTTTTCATTTTTCTAGGTTGATTTTAAAGGGAGGAGCCAATAGTCTGGGCTGGTTTGCTGCCTTGACGAGAAATGGAAACTTATTTCAACATTAGCGTTTTTGAATTGTTTCTGTTTGATGACTACAGTATTGTCTCTAGTCCTTTTGAAGCAATTATTTATAGTTTTATTTTCTTTTTAAAGTTTTCTCCTCTTCCCTATTTGCTTTCATTTGTGATAAGTTTCTTATTTCTGTTTCATTAGCTTGTTTTTGTTTTGGTCTTATTCTTTCATGTTTGTGAATTTCTCCACGTCTGGTCATTATTGAATCTCAGTTCGTAATTAAGGTGGGGCTGCTGGGAAACTTCATTTGCCTGGGGGGGAGCTTCTTTTTATTATACAGATTTTTTATTTTAAAATTGTGGGGTACAGTTAAAGGTTAGGTATACAAATATGCATTGTGCAGGTACCCTTGTTGATGAGGTGTGGCCCCCTGTCCCCAGACAGATATTGACTACCATTAATCCCACCTCTCTTCCCTTCCCTGCCCCCTGCCATAGTTTCCCGCCCCTGTCAATCCTTTTCTTATAGAATTACGATAGTTCAAGGTCCACTTATGAGTGAGAACGTGTGATACTCAGATCTTTGTTTCTGTGAGAGGTCACTCAGTATTATAAACTCTAATTCCATCCAGGTTGCTGTGAAATTCATGATTTTGTTCTTTTTTATGGCTGCGTAATATTTCATTGCATATATGTACCAATTTTTTAAATCCAGTCCTCTTTTGATGGACAGCATGGTTGGTTCCATGATATTGCTATTGTGAACAATGCTGCAATAAACATACGTGTGCAGGTATCTTTTTGGGAGGGACTTGCCTTTAGGCTGATGTGGCTAGGGCCTAGCTTCTTAATTTGGGGATCTCCTTTGTGCTTCTAAGGTCACTAACTGCAGATATTTTCTTTAGACCCGTTAGTTTCCCAGGGGAGATTCCTTCAATATCTTGCCTAGAATATGACTGTCATAAATGTGTTTTAATATAATTGTGGTCTTGGCATACATTTTTGGGCCTACATAAGTTATTTGAAAACCAGTTGCACCCCATCACTTTTGGCCTAGTTAATATTTCTCCTCCCTGTATGGTTGTTTGTGATATAGCCCACTTGTTTTTCATCTCACTGAACCCAAACTTAACACTTCCTACAGCTGCTGACTACAATAAAACCTAATGGTTAATACCAGAGTTATGTAAACAAGTTTCTTACTTCCCAGGTGTTTTCTGTAAACTAATCAATTCATAACCATCTTGGGAACGCCTAAAGAAATAACCCCCATGTGTCTTAATAAAGACGTGGTTTCTCAGGTTCACTCACTTGCTCCTTGCTCACTAGTTGAGCTCCCTGCCATCTTTGGACGTCCCGTTGGCCTTCCTTCGGCACTCCTAACCTCTCTGAGATCTGTGAGTAATAAATTTCTTCTGTTTCATGCATTTTAGTTTCACCTCTTCATTCTGTATCACCTGACAGACATTCACACCTAACTTTCCCCTCAGTTAGGGCTCTCCTAGAAAATGCTTGTCTTGGCTTATGGCTGGTCACAAGAGAAGGACCTTAAGACCAAATTAGAAGAAACTATAACAGTAGAAATCACAATAGCTGCCAACATTCTGGGGACTGAGAAGATGTCACTGGAGGGTTCAACATTTTATGTTCAATTTCTGCTAAGCCCCCTCTCCGCACTAACTGGCTTATCATGTTTTCAACTACTGCCGTTGTCCTTGATGTGAGACCCTGTTAAGCTTAATCTTTACTTAGAGCAGTGGTTCTCAGAAGTTGACCTGCACTGGATTCATCTAGAAGGCTTGTTGAAATACAGATTTCTGTGCCCCATTTTCGAGTTTCTGATTCAGCAAATCTGAGATAAGTTCCAAGAATCTGCATTTTTAGCAAATTTCCAGATGATGCTAATGCTGTTGGTCCTGGGGCCACTCGTTGGGAACCACTGTTGTGAAGGAACCCTTCACACTCTTGCTGGAGTGAGGAAGGGGCCACCTGGCTATATGGGTAGAAGAGGGTCTCTGTGAACCATACTGCTTCTTTTAAAGACTTTTAACCAACACTTGTATGGTTAGCCCTGGCTTGCACCCCTGCTGCAAGAAGTATTTGATGCCTCCAATTTCTGAGTCTGGTTCTTGAGGCTTCTTCCTTGCATTTAACTTTCTTGTTTCTGCTAGTTCATTTACTTTTACCTGTTTACTTCCCTGCTTCCGAAATTTTGTTGATATTTCTTGTCAGCTGTGACCTCTTCACCAATTCTCTTTAGGGATTTGCTGACTTTTTTGGCCCCCCCCCCTTGTTTTTGCTTGAAATCAAGCAGAATGAAAGGCACATATTCAGTGAGCTCTTCCTCTACCTTACTTTTAAGCCACCATCATCTCTTGCCTAACGATAAATATCTTTTGGAATGATGAATGAATGAACTTTGACACACAGTGACGAATACAAAGTCATGAGGGAAGAAAGGCGATGCTGCTAAACCTCACTGAAATGCATCTCCACCTTGTTGTTCCCGTAACATCTCTTAAAGTTTCAGACCTAGATGTTGAATTGTCTCTTTAAGCAACTTTCAGGGTTTAATTAAAGTACAAGGTCTGACTGGCAGGACTTGAGATAAATTTCACTGTCTCAGAGGCAAGCTGAGATATGGCTTTGAATTAAGAGAATGAAACAGTTCCCGAGGAAGTAGCACATGAGGTCACAAAAGAGCTCCCTTCAGAAAGGAAAGGATGGTCAAAGAGGGAAGCCAACATGTGACCTGTTGGTCATCCTTAGTATGTGGCTGTATTCCATTTAAAAGTCGGAAGACTTTATAACAGGATTTTGGTCACAGATAACTAGTCTTTAACATGATTTTTTGTCCTTTTATTGACTATTTATTACTTGAAAGAAGAATATTCTATATCAGAATTATCTGTCAAACCTAGAACTAAGTAAATGAAAGAACTAAGTAAATGATAAGATAGACAAGTGGGACCTCATTAAACTGACAAGCTTCTGCAAAGCCAAAGAAACCATCAAGAGAGCAGGGAGGTAGCCTACAGACTGGGAAAAAGTATTTGCCAACACCAGGTCTGACAAAGGCCTAACATCTTGGATCTACAAGGAACTCAAACGTGCTGAAAAGAAAAAACCAAACAACCCCATTATAAAATGGGCAAAAGATATGAACAGACACTTCACAAAGGAAGACATCCGAGCAGCCAACAGACACATGAAGAAATGTTCAACCTCACTAATCATCAGAGAGATGCAAATCAAAACCACACTGAGATACCACCTAACTCCAGTCAGAATGGCAATTATCAACAACTCAAAAAAAAACAGCTGATGGAGAGAGTGTGGCGAAAAGGGAACACTTATACACTGTTGGTGGGAGTGTAAACTAGTGCAACCTCTGTGGAAA
>NW_007212387.1:70418-106787 GCF_000164805.1 Carlito syrichta
GCATTGTTCACAATAGCAAGAACCTGGAAGCAACCATGCTGTCCATCAAAAGAGGACTGGATTAAAAGAATGTGGTACATATACACGATGGAATACTATGCAGCCATAAAAAAGAACAAAATCATGAATTTCGCAGCAACCTGGATGCAACTAGAGTCTATAATACTGAGTGACCTCTCACAGAAACAAAGATCAGAGTATCACATGTTTTCCCTCATATAATGGACCTTGAACATCCAATGTAATACTATAAGAAAATGACTGACAGTAGTGGGAAACTATGGGGGGGAGGGAGATGGAATTAACGGTAGCAAATATCTATCTGGGGACGGGCAAACACCTCTTATCAACAAGGGTGCCTGAACAAAATATATGTATTCCTAACCCTTAACTGTACCCCACAATATCATAATAAAAAAAAGCAAAAACAAAAAAAAGTTTTGTACTCACAAACACTGGCTATTTCCATGCAAATCAGTTATCTGTAAATTAAGTAGTTTAATTTGAATTAAGTCAGTTTACTGTTGACACAGGTAAAATGAACAATCTTTTATAACATGAAAATACTAAAATTTCTGGGTCACAGAATGGGCAAAAATAATAATCGACTTCTCTGCTACCTCTCCCTAGCCCTACATGGATTACTGCTTTGACAGATTTTATCAGTTTGCTGGGCTACCAAAACAGAATATCACAGAAAGGAACCTTAACCCACCTTAACTTTTCTTACAGTACTGGAGACTCTAAGTCCAAATCAAGGTGTCAGTAGGTATGATATCTTCCGAAGCCCTTCAGCGTGACTGCCTGTGGTCACCTTCTTGCTGCATCCCCAGATGGTCTTTTCCTTGTGTATCTACACTTTCTCTTCTTAAAGGACATTGCTCAGATGGGACCACGATAATGGCCTCATTTCAACTCACCTCTTTAAAGGCCCCATCTTCAAATACAGTCACATTCTGAAGTTATGTGACTTCCACATGAATTTTGGGAAAACACAATTCAGACCATAGCATGTGTTTAGTTTTTGTGAGTCTCACTGCTTATATGTCACACTTCTTTAAAAGAATCTTGCCTTTTCCCTCTACTCAGACCACTCAAGTTGAATGATCACAGAAACAGAAAACTGAATACAGTATGTCCTCCCTTATAAGTGAGAGCTAGACACTGAATACACATGACATAAGGGCGGGGATGACAGACACTTGGAAATCCTAAGCAGGAGAGGGAAGGAGGACAGTAAAGGTTGAAAAACCACCCATTGGGTATCATGCTCTCAGCCTGGGTGAAGGGCTCGCTAGAAACCCAAACCTCACTCTCATGCAATATACCTACGCATGTACTCTTTGAACCTAGAATAACATAACATAATTTTTTTTTTTTTCACTGTAAACATTTGTGTACAGGTTTTTGTATGAACATAAGTATTTTTGGTTTTTGTTTTGTTTTGTTTTGTTTTGTTTTTTAATAATTAATCAGTATTTTTATTATAGTTTTGTGGGGTACGGTTAAGGGTTAGGTGTAGGAACCAAGATCAACCTGGGGCAGCAAACCCCTTGTGGATAAAGAACTGGACCACTTTGGTTGAATACTTAGTGGAACCAGAAGACAGCTGTCCAGTTGGTACCTGGTATTCCATCAAAACCCATTTCCAGAGAATATTCATTATCTTCACTTTCATCCTCCAAGGCTACCTCTTTCAGAAACACTGCCTCTTTTGGTTTTTGTTCTCTGGATACAAACCGTGGCTTGGGGGATGCTGTGTGGTTTGATCGTGGCTGTTGATTTTTCATTCTCTGAGATGTTTTCAAACACTTGAGTTGTTCATTCACTTTCTACTTCCTCCCTCCTCCCCCACCAGCCTTTCCCTGCTGCCCTTCCCTACCCAACCCCCACAAGAAAACCGAGGGAAATTGACAAGCAGCAGGACAGGGGAAATTGAGCTATATTATTTCTCCTTTGGGAACCTCACTTTGCTGCCTTTATCTGAAAGCTATCATTTTCTACATCTCTTGGCAAGAGTTCTCATCGACCAGTGACCCCTAAATGCCTATGCTGATCAATAGTCCCGGTATCTTATTGACATGCTCATTGACAGCTCTTACTGAGCGCAGGAATCAGGACTGGCAGCCAATTGCAATCTGTTCAGGCTGCTTGAGAGGCAGGGAAGGCTCTGCGTGGATATTGACACTGTAAATGGAGACGGTTTACTTAGCACTCAGAGAAGATGCATGTGTTAAGGAGACCGATAGATCTCATTACTATTTAAGGGCAGAGGCTTTCTGGCAGCCCACAGGGCTTGCTTCTATCAAGCCTTTTCCACTTACAGAGCCTGGCAAAATAAAACCCGAGTGGTTTGCCCTCCCTCTCGCTCCCTCCCCTACCCCAAAGAACCAGCAGATGGAATTGAATGTAAGCCAAGAGTGGACACAGAACTGATAATGGGTGGCCTTGACCAATGTCATTTCAGCCCTCGATTACTCAGGTCCTCAGTTCCCAGGCACCCAGGAGTAAAGGTTTTCTGTCTGGGAGGGTCTGGGCTCCTGCTCGCCCTGGGCAAGGATTACAAACCAAGAATTACAGCATTTCCAGTGAGGGAGGGATTTCGGAATCCATCTGCCCCAATTTTCTACTCAAGGCAGTAATTCTTACCCCAACATTCTCGAATACGCCTGCTTTGTATTTCCTTGGTTACCTTCAGTGACATGGAACTCACTCGCCTAAGAAGGAACCCATCTCACCGTTCAGTAGCTGGAGTCATTGGAAGGGCATCCCTTCTCTGGGGTTGACACATGTCTGACGATAGCGTCTCCTTGCTTTCATATTGATTCTCCACAGCCCCATGTATGTGGTAAGGACACCAGATTACCATTTAGCCTTATCCTGCCAACAACTCCTCAAGAAGGCATCCCCCTTACCTCCAACCCTCTCCCAATTATGCAGATGGAAAAGCTGAAACTTTGAGAATTTAAGTAATTTGCTCAAGGACACAGAACTAGGATCTGGGTAAGCCTGAGTTTCTTGTTTTTTTCTGAAGCCTTGCCTTGTCTTCTTCTGCTACGTAGTGGGTCTAGCCTGATCTTCCTTCTCTTTTTATTTCCCTGAACAGTATAATCATTTCCAAAGAGCCATGTGCCTCCTCTGTATTTTGACCACTATGGTTTTCAATAAGTAGTTACTTTTTTCCCTCTATGGCCCAGGCTGAAATGTAGTCACATGATCATACCTCACTGCAGCCTCAAACTCCTGGTTTCAAGTAATCCTCTGGCCTCAGCTTCCCAAGCAGCTGGGACTACAGGCATGAACCACCACACCTGGGTATTTTTTTTTAATTTCATGTAGAAATTGGGTCTTTTTCTGTTGCCCAGGCTGGTCTCAAACTCCTGGCCTCAAGCAATCCACCCACCTTGGTCACCCAAAGTGCTGGGATTACTGATGTGAGCCACCATGGCTGGCTATTTTTTTTTTTGTCCTTGACTTGCCCCTGGATCACAGTTTTCTGACTCTCTTAACAGAAAACTCTTTGGAACACCAGCCCTTCCATCTCCTTAGGCATCAATGACACTTCTCCCCAGTATGATTCAACCATGCCCACACTCTGGCCTTTGTCTCTCCCTTCTAATTCCTTGGTCATAGCAGAAGGTTAGTGTGGCCTGCTCACCCATCCTGTTTGTGAAGCATGTTGGGAGGTAGAGAATATAGGAGGGATCAGGGGAAGCTCATGGGAATCATGTCACCTGCACCCCTTCTTCTAGGTTAATGGTCTAAATAAAACAATGGCAGAGAGGGGGTCACGTCCAGGTCGGTTAGAGTCTCTGCCAAGGCCTGAGAATCAAGGCCAGACTCTTGGGTCAGGGATGGGATAGGAATGGGGTTTGGAGACTAAAGCGAGGACCAGTTGTCAGACTGTACCACTACATGGGCTTCACTGTATAGACTGCAGATTGGAGTCCAGCTGTTTGAATTCAATGTCATCCTCACTCCTAGGCACATGTGCCTTTGAGGTCTGGGAAGGGCAGAAAGGTCTAGAGAACTGTAGTCTCAAGATAGAAGAGGACAATGGAGAATCCTGCCAACCCAAGTGATTTTGAAAGGAGCTGTGGGACACTGCCGTGGGGGTGTGGTGGGGTGGGGGGAACGTGACACAAATGGTACCTGGTCCAAACCAGGGGAAGTGAATTTCACCTGCACGTAGATTGCTTATGTATCTAATCCTGAGTTGTACCCCACATCTTTATAATAAAATAAAGATTTTTTAAAAAGGAGCTGCCGACGCCTCTATCCTTGGACATATTGTGGAAGTGGCTTTTATGAGCCCCACTGGCACCATTGAGAGGCAATGAGTGGGACCAGAAATAATGAACAAAAGTGGCATAGAAGCAGATTTTAAGGTTAAATTATTCCCAGGTGAGAACCTAGTAGACACTAACTATGAATGGGTTTTGGCGGCACTATGTTCAAAGTAAGCCAACCTGGGTTTAAAACACTGGTTCTGAATGTGTCACTCTAGTGACAAATTGCCTTCTACATCAATGGTAAGTGAATGATGCCACTGGCTGCAAATAATTGGATTACATTTTGGAAAGTCATGAAGGGCCTAGACAAGGTCAAAGACAGATGTGCCCCAGTTACTGCCTAAGACTAGCTCACCACCACCGTCCACCAGGAGTCTCCAACACCTAAATAATGAATCTTGCTGCCCTTCAGATTTTCAACTGACCTTCATACGATGGCAGAATTGGATTATTTCACCCTCTTTCATTCTCCATTTCATTCAGATTAAAGTCAAAGTTCGCCACCATGGCATTCGTGATCCAGCATAGTCTAGCCTGTGACACACCACATGTCTTCTACACTCTGTGATTAAGTCACATTAAACCAGTTGCTTTATCTTGAACACGCAAAGCACTCTTGTACCTTTGTGCATGTTTTTCCCTGTCATTTTTTCTCCTTGGCAAACTCTTCTCTTTGCATTTTTGCCTGTTAAATTCTTAGTCATTAGCGAAGACTCTTCCCTAAAACCTTTTCTGATTTCTCTCATCAGAATAAACTCTGCCTTTTGTATTCCAACACTAGAGCATTTAATTTACCTTGCTGAATATTAGCATTTAATTCATCCTCCTAGAGCATTTAATTCACTCTGCTGAATATTGTAGTTAAATGTGTTTGCATATCTTTGCTAGTTCAGTGAAAGTGAAGACTGTAACTCATGGGTCATTTTCTCTCTGGGGGGCCCAGCAAAGGGCTTTGCACGTGGTACGGATCCACCATTAGGAATTGATGGATAGGTACTGGTGCTGGTTGATGGCCCACTGACTGTGGCCAATCAATACTGGAGCTCTAGTTGTGGGAGGGGAGGTGAGTTCTCAGCAGCAGTCAAGCTCTCCTCTTCTTTGGGACATACAGCTAGTCCACTGTTCTAGGCTCCCTAGTGGTGATGAAGCTGCAAGTGAGCAGAAGTGATACACTCATTTACAGGCCTGCCCTCTGAAAACCTCCCCCGTGTGAATCAAACTTTCTTTCTCTGTATTGAATGCAGGAGGTTCCAAGGCCCTAGAAATGCTGGTTCTAGATAGAAAAGTGAGCTTCAAGAAGGAAGGCCCCTGGGCCTCAGAAGCCCTTTGTATGAAAGGGCCTTCACCCACCTCCCAGGGATGTTGATCTATGGGAGAAATACATGCTTCGGGTGTAGTGTCCAGAGAATTCAATGTGACTGTGGAAAGCAACTAGCCGAGCCCGCTGCAGTGACCAGTCCCGCCGCTAGTAGTTGCGTGTGAGGAGCTGGGAGGCACAGGTACGTGTGGGTCTGGCTTAGGTGAGGGGCTGCTGTCAAGCTCAGTTTGCATTTAACTTTTTGCATTTAACTAAAGGACAACCCAAGTCTCCTTTAGGTGAAGTGCCTCACCTCTTTCAACCCTTTTTTTGATCTGAAAAGTTTTAAACCTTCCTTTCCTTGGTAACTCACCTTTGGATGCACTTTGGTTTTCCCATGATCACCTCAGAGTGCAACCTCAGAGAAGGAGAGCGATGGAGCACCCTGGTGGTTAGGAGCACGGGAGCCTGAGGGCTCTGGAGCGCACCTAGGTTTGATTCCTGGCCTCATCCTATGCTAGCTATGTGATCTTACCTCTCTTAATGTCCTCCCCTATGAAATGGGGACAATGATAGTCCCCATCTCATCTTTTAAAGCTAAAATATGCAAAACTAAATACAAATACTAAATTTTTTTTTTTGAGTTGGAGTCTCACTCGGTCGCACAGGCTGGAGTGCAGTGGCACACTCACGGCCACCCCAGCGTCGGCCTGCTGGGCTCCGGCAAACCTTCCACCTCAGCCTTCTAAGTGGCCGAAACTACAGGCGTGTGCTACCACGTCTGGCTAACTTTTGATTTATTGTAGAGACGAGATCCTGCCAAGTTGCCCGGGCTGGCCTCGAACCCACGGGACATGCCTCTGCACTTGAGGTAAACACACAGTAATTTTTACTGACTTTATTATTGTTATAGAAATAAATATATCCAGTATAGCCTGAGTATACAATGTAGATATTACCTGTGAGTACACGAGTAACATTTATCTTACCTCTTTTGTGTAACAAACATCTTAGCTTGAGAATAAACTTTATTGGGGATAGCCTTGTTCACCATGAAGGTGACATATCTGTCATACCCCAACAGTCGTTTCACGTATACTGTTCTTTGATGCATGTTTTTCTCTCTCCACCGTCACCAAATTCTGCATTTAAGAAGTTGATATTTTGGACCTACTCATAGGACTTTACATTTGTCCCTTGATATTTCATTTGACTGGGCTTAGTCCTTTGTCCAAGTCTGTAAAGTTTATTTTGAATATTGGATCTGTCATTTGATATACTTATTATCCATATTGTCTTCTCATCATTTGAAAATCAGATATGCTTCCCATCTATGTCTAGGTCTAAGTTATTGAAAAAGTACTAAAAAGGATAGAACTGAGAATAGATCCCTATAACAAATTTAGAAACTTTTAGATGCTGCCAACACTGTTGAATAAAGCCATTCCCACAGTTGTGAATCCATTTCAAGCTAGAATTTCTTCAGCCTTTCATTCATTCTCTCACTTACAAATTCATTGACCTGTCAGCAAACTTTTCCTTTAAAGGGCTAGTTAGTAAATATCTTTGGCCATGTGATTTCCGTTGTGATTATGAAACTCTATTTGGGGCAAGCAGCCATAGACAATATATAAGCTCAAGGCTGTGTTGTGCTCCAGTAATTTTAGAAAACAGACTGTGAGCTGGATTTGGCCAGTGAGCCATAGTTTGCTGATCCCTGATCTGAAGTATTACTCTTCTGCTTTAGCAGTAAAGTGTTGAATAACCATTGTCCCAGGTTGGAAGAGCACAGGTGAAGAAGAAGCATGTGAAAGAGGCAAGATGACTCATTACATTATAAATGGGAACTTCTTGCTCTATTCTAATATTTTCTCTGTTCATCTGTAAGGAAGTTTAATTCTGATATTCATCCAGGAGGGAATATAGACCCTCCACAGGCTACCTTAAGTCATGATACCCCTCCCAGAGTAGCCAAACTCTTGGCCCTGAAGGCAAGTGCTCCATCCAGCCATGATGGCCTCCTTGACACAGAGGCTTACCTGTGGTCCCCTGCCCATGCCAAATAGGGGGCTGCTATCCGTGAGGGCTTCATGGATGGCAGGCATGTTTCTCAGGGGTCGGAAATGCCCACTTAAGATTACTTTGATCCCACTTTCTGACTCTAGAATTGCCTTTCTCATCTTTCAATGATGAAAGTGTCCCCATCATTTCATTACTTGGTTCTCAGACTTCTTTTCTCATCAGATAACACTCTTCATCAACACACTCTCCTTCCATAAACACTTTTATACATGCCCCAATTTCTGGTCATTCTTTTACTTACACATCTGAAAGTTCATCTTGGCTTTTTGTGGACATCCATTTTATCTTTCTACTTCATAGAGAGCTCCAGGATGCTGTGCCATGCTCCTGTCTTTCCAGCTACTCACAATTTAGGTTAATTGTGGAAGGGGTATGTACATTAATGTTGTGGGGAGGGGGTGGGGGAAGAAGACACACGCATGAAAGGGAGTATTAAGCTTCTAGTGCATTGTAATTGCCAAATGATGCTATCTTCCAAGTGATGGGTCCCAAAGGGATTTATTGCCATATTAACAGTGGTTTTCCCACTGCATTGCTTAATGAATAATGTCTGAGCTAATAACCCACTAAAAAAATCCAGCAACAACAACATAACTCCCTTCACTGTAATTATTATTTTTTCCTAATGTGGTGGTTTTTATATAAATACTGATGTCTTTTTACTAGGTTCTTGTATAACGACTTAAAAAATGGGCCCTATTAAATCGCCATCAGTTGGAGCAAGCCATATGTTAGTGTTTTACTGATAGCTTCCCGCTGTGTGAACTTGGGTTTTCAGGCTGTCTCAGGGTCCCGCAGAGGGTGGCATCTTTCCTTCGCCGCCCTCCTCATTGCACCCTGCCCACCCATCCTCTCCCTGCCTGCCACCTCGCCCCATACCTGGAATTGATGGCATTTAAAAAGCAAGAAGGAGGCCTCAGCTGTGCAAACACAGTGCTTCTGTTTATTTTGGTAGCCTCCGAAATATTTGTTGAGAGTTATTCGAGCAGAAAGGCTGAATGGAGATCATTGCAATGTGTCAAATTAAGGAGTGCTTAATGCCTGCCTAATCTCTTGGTAATTACTGTTGTGGCAGCGGAAGGCTTCAGAGCCTGGTAAGAAAGCTAATGATAGTGAGAGACACGAGGCTGCCCGGGTGTCTGTGGCATCGCTGCTCGGCACAATTAGAGGCCCCACTTCAATCAGAGAGAAGAAACCTCTGTCACTCAAGATGGGAGGATCGTCCCTTGGAGGGGAGGGGTCAGACAGGAGTGTCAGCCTGGGTCACTGGACAGGGGACTCCTTCAGCTGGGTGTCACTCTCCTAATGGTGTTCTAAAAAAGTGACAGCCTCGGGCCTGTATGTATGTGCATGTGTCTGCACGCACTCGTGTATGTGTGCATGCACGTGTGGATGTTGTGCAAGGATAAGGAGACTGACCTCAGGGTGTCTGGGGGAAACCAGAGGAACAGAGAGCTTTCTGCCTAATTTTCCAGTCTTTGTCTTTCTTTTGTGTCATCTGGCCTCTCCTCTTTCCATGATTTACTCTTTCTTTAGCTTCATTCTCATTTTTTCTGAATCTATTCTTTCTCTCTAGTTCTTACTCTTTATCTCTCATGTCTTCTGTCTGCCTTTTCCATCTCTCTCTCTCTATCTCTCTGGCTGGTCAATTTAATAGGCATCTACCTCAATCAATCATGAATTTTTTATTGAGCAGAAAATAGTGATGAAACAAGTAAAGAAGAAGAAAATAAAACCTTTAACAATATCCCCTAAGTCTACTTAAAGAGCATGAAGAAAAATGGGAATTTAAAAGTGTCCAAAAGACATATTCACAGAGAAACAAGTTGGAAAAGCAAAAAGAGTCTCTGGCACATGGATGGATCTAGTAAGGCAGAACGATTGTGGGAAATCTGCTCTGTGTTTTGAAGATCAGGGAATGGTCATGGAAATTTGGTAATATGAATTTCTAATAAAGAACTTGGAATTCAGCTCAGGATTTATTTGGGGCTTAAGTGATCTGAGAGAAGCCCCTGATAAGAGGTTAGCCAACATGAATTCTAGTCCCTACTCTTCCACTGGTCCTGTGGCTTTGAAGACACCATTTTTTGGGGGAGGTACCACTAGGTAAAGATGCCATTTTACCTAATCACTTACTCATTTATGAAATGGGAAAATACTTATCTGGCATGGGTGGTGTAAGAATCCCAGGAAATAATTGAGAGTGATCTGAAAAGAATGATACACTATAAATAAGTCAATCAAACAATTAAGCAAGGAGATCCCACTCTTCACTGTTTGCAAGTCATGAACAATGCACAGATAACTGGGGGCCTCACAACTCAGTGTAATTACTTAGATCATCGTTTGCTGCTGGCTTAATCAGAAATTATTTCTAGTTAGGGCTGTTCTACTTTAGAACACAGTGGAAAGAATGGAGCTCTCTCCTTCCTTGATATCTCTCCAGTCACCCTGGATGTCAGTGGACCCAGAGGTGGAGTGAGCACTTCCACCTCCAGCAGGGAAGTTCTAAGTTTGAGAGGGGAGGATGTTGGAAGGTAAATGTGGATTTTAATGGGAGTGTGGAGGTGCTAAGGATAAGACACAGAGTTCGAATCTCTTCTAGTAGGATCTTGAATGCCATGCCAGGAGAGGGCAGGGAGATTGACAGTCTTGTCATTGCACACATTTTATATTGTGGATTTCTATTTGGCCATTAAGATCTAGAGTACCAGAAGGGAGGAAATATTGAGGTCAACCAGTTGTTCTTGAGAATCTCCATTCTGTGCTGAGAGGAGAAAGATTGTCTCTAGGAATGATAAATGATCTAAAATATGGATAACATCTCACCAAGAAATACTATAGCCTCTTTTTGGAACAAAATTCTGGACTACTGGGTGCAAAAAAAAAAAAAAAAAAATACCCTTTGAAGGTATTCATAGGTTCTCATTTTTTGCAGATGAAGCTGAAGCCCAGAGGTCAGGAGGGCCTGGATCTGCTGTCTCCTAACTTCTCCCTCTGCAGTGTCTGGTGCAAAAGGCTTCACATTGGTGGAAGTGGCTGTGTATAGATGGGAAGCATCTTTAGATTTCCAAATAATCAGTTCAGAGTAGGTTGCTTCCCAAAGGGCAGTTCTATTTGTAGACTACTCTGTCTGAACATTGGCTCCAAAACCTGATGAAGGGGAATGATATTCAACTCAGTGATTTTGTAACTTCTGACTCCATGACAGGTAGAGTTTAGTCTCTCCCATGGATGGGGTTGGGAATTCAGTCTTCCAGAGAAGATATGGAAAGGTGGCCAAGGCCTCCACCCTCTTCTACTTCTCCAGTTTGCAGGGCCTGGATGCTTCCTGAAGGCCAAACAATAACACAGTGTTGACTTGAAAGGTGATCCTTTCTGCAGAGAATCCCTGTTCTCCCATTAGCAGAGACAGAGCAGTGCAAGGTGAGGGTAGACAAGGAAACTCCAGTTTCTAGAAGAAAGAGTGGAATGGGCATAGGGCCGTGCTGCTCTCAGGTGGAGGGAGAAGACACAAAGGACAGTCCACACTAGCTGGTTCCTGTCACGGAGCTTAGCCAGCAAGAAGTTCATCATTAACTGTCAAATGGCGGTTTTAATCAGCTCTGCTCCTCAGTAGAAGATAGATTTAATATCAAGGCACATTTTCAGAGCCATTAGTTTAATTATGACAGGTGTCTGCAAACTGGACGACTCTGCTTTCAGACCTGAGTGACAGCATTTAATTCCCTCAGCCCATGGGGACACTGGGGCACTTCACCAAAATGAGCATCCACTAAAATCTGAGTGTTTTTCATTCCTTTCTCCCCCCTTTTCCTCCTTGCCCTTCTCCTCCTCTCTTTTTATCCTACTGCACACGTCAAAAGGAGGAAATGGATAGAAAATTGTGCTTCAGTAGAAGAGAAAATAATTTACCTTGCCCATTAGAACTCATCTCATTGGGACCTTGGCAGCTGAGTTCCTGGTTAGGAAAAAGCCTTTATCATATATCTTATAACCTTTCCGCAAGCGTCTTTGCACTGTGTCTCTGGCAATTGCTGGTAGGCATTTTGTTTCTATTTGGACACTAAGGTCTGGAGTACCAGAAGGGAGGAAATACTGAGGTCATCTAGTTGTTCTTGAGTTCCTGGTCAGGCAAAAGCCTTTATCATGTATCTTATAATCTTTCCGTGAGTGACTCTGTCTGTGGTAACTGCTGGTGGGCATTTTGTTTGGCTTGTCAGCAAAGCCTGCCGGGGTCTTCCCAGGCCCAATGGATGGTAAATAGAACTGCATGCATGATGTGAGCAGAGGGAGGAGGGTGAGTATGGGCTGGGCTGGGGAAGCTTGCTCAAGAGGGAGCCCAGAAGCACCCACTTCACAGCCTCTGCCAGGGCCCTCTGCTCCTCGGTGCATATCCTGGGCTACTGTTCTTCACCATTTCCCTCTCTTTTGTTGCAGCTCCCCCACTTTCCTTCCATCTGTATTGTCAAGGTGGCCCCCACTGGCTGGGTGACCTTAGGCAGGAACTTACTGCTCCAAAATTTCTATCCACATGTGAAATTCTTGAGCTAGAGCAGTGCTTTAAAAATATTTTTTGTTTTTGTTTTGTTTAAACAGAAGAAGCTTAAAAAATAAAATTGTGAGAAACCCAAATTAGAGGACTCAATCTCTGATGGAAATTAGGTCCACTCCCTGGCCTTTGCCTCTCTTGCCTCAGAAGCTCCTGAGACACAAGCCCTGGGCCATCATAGACCCAGGGCCAAAACCCGGGCAGATGATGATCCCTCCTAACTTTGCTGTGCCTGACATTGGGGGCTGGGACCCTTGTCCAAGAGGCTCCTTGCCTTAGAGGGAACTGATTGGGCAGAGAGGAAACCTAGGAGAGCCAGTGGGACATGACAGGGTTAAAATATCACAGTAGGAATCAGAGGACCCATGAAGGTGGCTGAGGATGTTTTATTTCTCTGGTTAGTTTACCTGTAAGGTCAGATGCCCCTTGGGCTGCAGAACCCTCTGTTTTACAGGTCCTCACAGGATCTCTACCAAATTCTTGTTGCTGTCCCTCATCTGTAAAGGTAATTTCCTCTGGAGGGATGGGGGAGGCGAGACAGCAGCATGGCCTGGTCTTGGCTTCCTGTCTGCTGGCAAAGCCAGGGACAGGGGAGACTAGCCTGATGTGACAGTTCTGTCCTGCGTGGTGCTGTGAGCTGGGTTCCTCCCGCTGGTGTACAGTGACCCCTGCTGCATGGCCAGGCTGACAGAGAGAGAGAGAGAGAGAGAGAGAGAGAGAGAGAGAGAGAGAGAGAGACAGAGACAGAGACAGAGAGAGACAGAGGGGCAGAGAGACAGAGACAGAGAGACAGAGTGGGGGGGAGACAAGGGGAGGGGAGGGAAGGAGAGAGGACAGTGTAGGAGAGGAAGGAGAGACAGAGAAGGAAAGAGGAGAGGAGGTGGGAGGGGAGTAGGCTGAAAGAGGGAGGGGGGAGAAAGAGGGGCATGAGGATTCCCCAAGAAGCTACATTCCCCCTTTTCTGTGGCCACCCCCACTGTTTTCCCCTCACCAGGTGGATGTCAGAACCCTGCTGACCATGCTGAGGTTTTTTAGCCACTCCTTTCAGAGCGGCAATTGATCTCTGGAGACTAAAGGAGGCAAAGGTGCTCCAAGAAGGGCTGGGCTGGCTTCTCGGGGCCACCCCTTCCAAAGGCTCTTTTCCAGTGGGGCTATGGTTCCAGTGAGGTTGTGAAACCTCACTTTGGGGTTCTCTGGTTTTGCTCCCTCAAGAAAAGGAGAGTTTCGGTGAGGGAGGCAAAAGAGAAAGGATATTGGGGAAAGGGTTTGGTGAAATCATGACATCTCTAATCCGAGGACTGTCAAGTCTTCTTTTGCTCCTTGGATCATTCACTCAGTCACAAGCTTCATGACCATACATGGCAGGCAGATGTTGTCTGGTCTATCCCGGAAGGAGGGGTCCCTTGAGCTTTTTCATAGCATCATATGAACCAGAGGATCCCAGGAGAGAACATGGAGAATACAATTCTTCATGTCAACTTTGGCAAATAATCACATGCTGCATGCTTTTATGTTGACATGGTATTCTGCAGCATTTGTGCATAAAGTGGGCATTACCCATGTGGTTCCTGAAACCATCAATGGCAGAGAAGGGTCACGTCATGCCCTCCTTGCCTCCGTGCCTGTTAGTCCACACTTGCTGGGGACTGTCCTCACCTTCCTTTCTGCCCAGCTCTGCCTTCCAGAAGCCTCCTCAGACCCAGTGCGTGTGGATCAACTGCTCCTTCTCAGTCAGGCACTGGTAGGTGCCACACTCATGAGTGTTTTCTTTTAGTTTTGTGTCGAGCTCCAATTATTCCTTAAGATAAGTCTTGCTCCCTCACTAAATTGTCAGGGCAGCAAGACCAAGGCCACTGTCTCACCCTCCCCATCACCTTCCATGACCCTTAGTATAGCTCCTGGGAAAGACTTGCACACTTAGACACACCTGTTGGACTTAATTGAATCACTTTAAAAATCTTCTTTCAGCAGAGTGTTATTTACAAATCATTTTCAAATGTTATTTCACCACCGCATGGCCTGGAAGTCAGTTTAAGATTTTCTAGCCTCTGTCTTTAAAAAAAAAAAAAAAAAAGGAGGTGAATGCTACTAGGACACAATTGGCCAGGCAGCACCCACATCACTTAACACTCGAAGGAATATGCAGAATTTATATTTCCTTCTCTCCCTGTCATCCAGAGCAGAGGCTTCTGGGAAACTTGAGCAGAGAACTTCCAGTTCCATAAATCTTCTAGACATTGTGGAATGAAAATCGTGGTTCCAAGGCCTTTGATGAATATTAAAAAACCATCTCGGCATACCTCTCATGTCCTGTGTGAGGAAAACCAAGAAAGCAATTGCTTTTCTCCATGTCACTGGAGGCTTCCATTCCAAAGAGGAAGCAGTTGCATCTATTTGTTTTTAACTTTAGACCCTGATGAGGGAGGTGGTAGTAAACTTTATAAATTAGTCAACTAGACAAAACACTGAGTCCATGGAACCATTTATAATATAAGATCAACCCCAAAACATGGAACTTTGGCACTTGCAGAGGGTATAAGTTGTCACAGGATGGGAGTTGTAACTCAAGAGCTAATATGTAGGCTCAGAATGACTATTTTTTATTTGATAGTAAAAATCCATAGCTTAGAAATGGCAACATCTTATCATAAGACTTCTAAGTCACTTTGCCTTCTAATTAAAACAGATGCAACAGTGCTCTGTAACTGGATTCTGGTTTTGTTCTAACAAAGGAGGGAAAATATACAGATTTTTTTAAAGTGCACAGAGTAATTAGTTTAGTGGCTAATTAGCTGAATTATTATGATGAGTTTTCCCACTGAAGAAACAGCAAGTTGGTTGAAAGAATTCAGAGTATATACTACTCAAAGCATTTCAAGTTCTGCATTTGTACAGACTTAATCAGTGTGAAGATCATACTATATTATGCTTCATCTGAAAAAGGTTAAGGATTTACCCAGGTTTTGTTAACTTGTGTTTTCCAGGGGTTATAGTTGAGGTCTTTATCATTTCTGGACCCCTGGTACAACCAGGACAAAATCTCTGGCTTTTTCTCCCTTATCTGAAGAAGCTGGGATCACAGCACTGCCTAAAGATGGTGGGGACATGTGCGTCTAGGAGCCCCAGGAGATGATCTGTAGATTAAATGGCCCAGTAGCCAAGGAAATGTGGAAATGCTGTGCCATTTACCTCTTAAATATTTCAGCATAAACAATTTATTAAAAGATCTACAGTACTGAAAATCTGTTTTATTTTGTTTAACCCAGTGTTTCCCAGCCCTAATTGACCAAGAAAACTTTTTTTTTTGACATAATACTGCTCACTAACAGAAACATAGCTAATTAACATCTTGAGAGCCTTGTGGTTTATGGATATACGTTTGATGTTTTCAGTACTCTCCAAAACCATACTAATTGGCTCTTCTAATCTGTCATTTCCTCTTCTTCCTCCCTTGAAATCCCGGGTCAGAGGCCTCATCCTCCTGAAGTTCAGTCTTCACATTGCTGTGACATGAGCCTTTCCCTCTCTCCCATCCCATGGGTGTACTGATGATACCAGTAGATGTTTTCCAGGGTCTCGAACTTGAGAGTCAGGGATCAGACTGGAGGATTGGGGTCAAATGGTTGTGGAAATTTCTTCCTACAGTCTAATTATTACACCCAAATGATAAGGGTGCTACTTTTGAAAACTGAATGGAAATGTTTGATAAATAACCTGAGATTTTTTAAAATATTGCTTTTTTATAGTGTGGAGTAGTGAAATGAGCATGGACAGTGGACAAATCGTCTTGGGTTTACTGATCTTGTCCAGCATTACCTGTGTGATTTTCTCCTAAACTTTTGATCCCCAATGCCCTCATGTGTCTAAAATACACACATCACAGGCTGATTTTGAGGCTCCAATGAGATAATACAGTACATAGGGTTGAAATTTACACACTGAGATGCAGAGATACAGTGAAGGTAAATCTTTATTTTTAGTAATTGAATAAAAATTTGTTCATGAGCCCTCAATCAACGTAAGACATATAAGAAATTCTGATTCTAGGCTGGGCACAGTGACTCATACCTGTAATCCCTGCACCTTGGGAGACTGAGGCAGGAAGATCATTTGAGGCCAGGAGTTTGAGACCAGCCTGAGCAACATAGTGAGACCTTGTCTCTATAAAAAATACAAATTAAAAAAAAAAAAAACGTATCTGGGTATGGTGACATGCTACTATAGTCTCAGCAATTGGGGAAGCTGAGACAGGAGGATTGCTTGAGCCCAGGAGTTTGAGGCTGCAGTGAATTATGATAATGTCTCAGAGTGAGACCCTGAATCAAAAGAAGAAGGAGGAGGAATTGTAAGGAGGAGGAGGAGGGAAGAAGAATTATTCTGACTCTTTATTCTATTATTTCCAGTTATTATTTTTAGCCTGATCTCTGTATTATCGTCCTGCACAGTGCCCAGTTCTTTTGTAGGGGTGGGAGGAAGCTAAATAGTCTTTCTCCCCCTTCTTCCTGAACATTCATGAAAGTGATGTACACCACTTCCTTCAGCCTCCTTTTTTTCCCCTTCACTTGTTGGCTGGCTGAACACAGATGTCCTAAGGGAGCACTTGAGGGAAGCCCTACATGATAGTGGAACCACAGAATGGAAGGCACTATGATCCCTAAATCACCACATAGAAGAATTTCCACTGAACTCCTAAACTCTTGTACTATAATGTGAAAGAAAAATAAAACTACACTTGTTAAGCCATTGACATTTCTGAGTTTCTTAATAGTATCAACAACTGTCATTACTGAGTGTAGTATATGTGGCCCATCGGCAATGAAGTTTTATCCATGTGAGAGTTGTAAAGTTCTAGCATAGGGCTTGGTAAAAAAAACAGGCATTCAACAAACATTAATTCCCCTATGTAAGATTCAGTTCAATAACAAGAACTTGACACCAAAGGGAGAGGTGTTTCAGCTATCTAATCAAACACATTCCTTAGAAATTAGGGTGATTAGATAGGATCAAGATGACACAATGAACACTCACACACCTCCCTCACATGTGGTTTCTTAGTTATACCCACACCCTATGAAGTAGGCAGTGTTATTTTCTCATGTCACAGATGAGGAGACTGAGGTTCAGAGAACTTAAGCAAATTGCCGAAGGTCACACAGCAGACAATGATAAAACTGGAATTTAAGTCCTTGAGTGTTTTTATTCCAAAGCCTGAGTGCTTAATCACCATATTTTATGTCACCAAGGATTCTAGCCTAGTTTAGTTTCCCACAATGTTTTGGCCACCCAAGGTCAAATATATGTCCTTTCTCTCAAGTGATTAATACAGTGCTTGGTGGAGACCTCAAAAGATGTTTATTGACTTACTGATTGTTTTGTGTGAACTGTCTCAGATCTGAATCCAAGAAAACCTAGAAAAGGAATGCCTTCCCCCCACCCCAAAAATGCAATTCCCAAAAGAAATTTTTTAAAAAACAAAGAAACAGATGAATTATGTATTCAAATAACTCAGAATAAATAGGCGGTCATTCTTGTCCCAGATGTTAAGTAGACTGTCACTCCTGAGTGACCGGGATGGCACAGTTCCTCAGGAGTACTAAGAGCTGAGCATCATTTGTGAAGCAACCTCCTGAAGAAGGACTAGAAGGACGGGTTCACTTTCTCTGGAGCTGGCTAAGTTTTGGGCTCAGGATTCTTCTTACTGGATCCACTTTTCTATAATCTCTCTTCTATCTGTAGTCAGACATGCTACCCCTTTTGCCATTGGTCCACACCTGTCCATAGTCATCCTTTTTTTTTTTTCCTTTTTGGTATTAAAATTGGTTTTGGTTGATTTGAAATTGAAATATATTTTCATTTTAGAAAAGAATAAGGAAAACGTAATTTCTTTGCACAGAAATAATAATTATTAACATTTTGTTATATTTCTTTGTAGCTTTTCCCATATGTGTATTTAATGCTGCTATTCTTATACCAACGATATGGCACTCTCCTTTTACTTTGTAAGTATTTCCTCATATCAAATATTCTTTGAGAACATTGTAATGGTGGAATAACTCATCTTAAGCATGAAACATAATATATTTAAACGCTTACTTATTTTGGTAATTTGAATCGCTAACACGTTTTGTCAACATCCATAATGTTATAATGGACACCTTTGCATGTATTTATATTTGTGCTCTTTATAGATTTTCTTAGGAGACTTTGTTAAAAGTATGTGAATAGTAAATTGTAGATTTTTTGATGACTTTAATATATATTATTAAATGCTTTTCAGAAATGTATGAACATATATTTCTGCTAACAGTACATAAAATGTCCTTCTTCCCACACTGCTGTCATTCATTCATTAGCATGAGGTTATAGAAATTCTGAATCTAGGTTCCCGTAGATCTTGCCACAGCATCCAGAGGGCTGAGTAGGCCTTGAAATGGTATGCCAAATTTTATCCACATATACATTTTTCAGAGGAGAGGGTACTTGATGACAGAATGTTTAAGAATAGAATTATTCTTGTGTGTTTGTCTGATTTTTCAAGTCTTAGCTAACAAATGAAGTTAAACGTTTTTTCATACATATATGGGCCTTTGTCTTCCTGCTTCTGAGGAATTGTCTCTGCAAGTCCTTGCTCAAGTTCCTTTAAAGTATTTACCTTTATCTTTTTGATTTGCAAGAGTCTTTTATATATGAAAGATGTTAATCCTTTGGATGCCATATTTGTGTGGCTATTTGTTTCCTAGTTTGGCAGTTTTTCATAGAGAAAGATTTAAGAAGACAATGGAATCAATGCTAGGGAATGTTTCCTTTGATATCTCATCCATCCTTTTCTACATTTGGGAAGACTTTCTCAATTAGAAATCAGTATGATATATGTGTGTAATTTCTTGTAGTGTTTTATGGTTTACCAGGTATTTAATTCACCTAGAATTTAATATATTATTCATTCATTTCTTCTTTTAACAAATACTTATTGTGCCTTTATTATGTGTCACACTTAATATGAAGTGAATAATTTCCTCAGCTGACTTAGTTATTTTTTCTTCATTATAATTTAAGGTAGTCTCTATTGGTTCTTTTATTATACTTTATTAAATTATATTATTTTACATATCATTAATATAATGTTAATATAATGTCATATGAATAGATTGTATTTATATAACTATATTTACATTTAATGTAATTTTATTTATTAAATTATATTAAATATCAACATTTACTACAGTATGCTTATCTCATTAATATATTTAAATTTTTATTAAAGAGAAAATATATTTGTTATTGTTACACTAAAAGAACATATTTAATAGAAAATACATTTAAAATTGTTAAGTATCTATGATATGTTCAGTGCCATTTATTTTATTATATTAATCTTTTTTTGATTATTACATTAATTCCACACTCTTTCTATTACTGTAGCTCTAGGACTTATTTTAGTATTTCATAGAGGTTGCTTTTTCTCATTACTCTTCTAGAATTTTGTAGAAATTTTCAACCGTTTCTTTCAAATGAACTTCAGAATCATCATACCAATCAATTGTTTGATGTTTAGCAAATTTACTATTAAAATTCTTTTTTGTCTTTGTTTATATTTTATCTTCACTATCATAGGATGAAATATATGTGCAACTGTCTTAACAGTTCACATCAATATTGGATTTTCATTCTTTTCTACTGATATTTCTATCAGGTTTTTGTTGATGTTGTTCCTTTAATTTGCATGGTGTGCTTTTTTTCATTTGGGATACAAAATTTCCTGACTGTTTATTAATTCATTATATGTTATAAATTAGGTCTCGAGATCTCAGATATCTATCCCAGAGGATACATAGTTACTGGCCTGGTTTTCCCTGAAGTCTGGAAACATTAGGATCCAGAGTAACTGTGTAGCAGATGACACACTGCCTGTTCTGCTCTCTCATCTATTCTCTTCTGTAACTGAAGAGAATTGCTTTGTTAAAAGTATCTTCTCTGAGATCTCAGAGAACTCATTGCCTGATGCAAAATTAAGTAGATTTTGTCACGCAAATCAATTTGAGAGTTTCTTTTTTAAACTGGTAACTTTCTTTCCATTTTTATAATCATAGCCTCTCCTCATTCTGTTATCGAGTTTTATGGTCTCTGGGTTTGTGATGCTTTTTTTTTTTTTTTCACTCTTATATGATAGTTTTTCCTTAGTCTATTATCTAGTTTTATGCTTTGTGCAGCCTTGCTAATTCCTCTGTTTTTTTCCCTTTTGCCATATAAACTGTGCTTTAGGGTTTTTTGTTTGTTTTTTTGTTTTTGTTTGCTTTTTCTTAGTAATTTGAAAGCCTGTCTCAGTGGAAGGTAAAAACCACTTCCAGAAACCCACTAGATTTGCTACAGATCTTGATTTTAGCAACGTAAGGTGGAAGCTGTGCTGGAGAGAAATCAGATCATATTATTTACTTTCACTTCTCACAAATTTCTTTGAACCCTAAATAGTGCCTACAATTAGTGGGGGATTCCAGAATAAGTTTTCTTAGCTATGATGTACTTCACAAGGGGTAGCGTCCTCATCTGCATGACTACTTGTATCTGATAGGAAATTCACCCAGCAGAAAGTGGGACAACAGCAGAAAAGGGTCATTCCTATGTGCTCAGAGAGCACAGAGGAGCTCCATCTTCTTGGGGGAGGGCACACTTGTACACTCAAAAGCAGAACTTTCCACAATGGGACCAAATTGTCTAATTGAATGGGGAACAGAGTATGCACCTCTAATATAATCCTTAAAAAGTTAATTTGGGGAGTTTTCATAAGATAACCTTTAAAATCAATTACTATAGGTAGGAGATTATGTTCTTCACTGTTTGCAAAATTTTCTGGGCAAATAAATCTATAAAATTGCCTACTTTATATACCTCTCTATGAATTCTGTGGTCACACAAGCTTTTTGTGTGATGGTTACTTTTTCATATTCTGTACAATCTCTGATAGTGGCTACTTTTAATTTAATCAAGTACACACTTAAACCTGTAGCTTTTTTTTTTTTTTGAGTTGGAGTCTCACTTTGTCACCCAGACTGGATTGCAGTGGCCGCTCCCGGCCACCACAGCCTCGCCTGCTGGGCTCCAGCGATCCTTCTGCCTCAGCCTTCCAAGTAGCCGGAATTACAGGCATGCATTACCACACCCGGCTGATTTTTTGATTTATTGTAGAGATGAGGTCTCACTGCCCAGGCGGGTCTCGAACCTGCGGGCTCAGGCAATTCACTCACTTCAGCCTCTCAAAGGCTCAGGATTACAGGTTGAGCCACGGAGCCCGGCTTAAACCTGTAGCTTTCTGTGTTAGTCCATTTTGCATTGTTATAAAGAAATACCTGAGGCTGGGTAATATGCAAAGAAAAGAGATTTATTTTGGCTTACGGTTCTGTATGGTCCCAGCATCTGCTCACTTCTGGTGAGGCCTCAGGAAGCTTTTATCTGTGGCAAAAGGCAAAGGAAGCAAGTGTGTCACCTGGCAAAGGGGGAAGCAAGGGAGGGAGGTGGAGGTGCCAAGTTCTCTTAAACAACCAGCTCTCACATGAACTAACAGAGAGAGAGAACCCACTCATTTCCGGGAGAACAGGACCTGCCCCATCTCCAACACTGGGGATTACGTTTCAACATGAGATTTGGAGGGGACAACATCCAAATCAAATGGCCCTCTAGCTATCAAAGTTATAAACATCTTGGAACTCCTTTTAGTATAAGAATCTTAGTGCTTTATTTCTTTTGTTCCCTTTCTTTTGTTAATTGATTGTCATTTATATAAACCTATGTCAATAATAGTTTTTGCATTTTCAATTAACATGTGAATCTAAATTGGCAAGTTTTTTTTATATGATGTAATTTGCTTTAAGATTTATCTCTAAGTCTCTCCGTCTATAAATTTTTTCTTCTGAGTGCTTTATTTAGAATTGTTCTCAGCTTAATGTTCAAATAGTTTTCTCAAACTACATAGCTGATATTCTCTCTGAGTAAGGATATCTCTTTTGCCATTTTGTAACAACTTAATTGAATACAGGATTTTTGCTCTACAATCTGCTTTCCTCAAAATTATGCGGATAAAGTTCTTTTATCCTTTGTTTATTTCATAACTGGAAGGAAAAGTCTGAAGCCAACCTATTTTTTCCTCTGAATTCCTATTAAATTTTTTATTCTTGAAATTCAACTAACAGACAAACTCTTCCCCTTAGAAGTCAATGAGATCTTCTCTGATGAAGACACTGATTTCCAGATCTACTTTACCTTTGCTCATTGCTTCTGATTATTTCTTTTTCTTCTCCCCCCTGCGCCCACCCAATCACTTCAGGATGGATCTGTGTCCTTTCTCTTTTCACTAGCAGGTTCTCCCTTGCCATCTTCTCTTTCCCTCTTCCCTCTGTAGTATGGCTGCATTTCTTTAGTTTTGTCTCAGTGACATTGACTCCATTTTCTGCAAAGCTCCTTCTGCTCTTTACTGGCTCTATGCATTGGAGTGTTTTTCCTGAAATGTGTTTTACTTCTGTCCATTCTTTCCTTATCTTTATGGCGATAAGGTATAGCAGCCATATTTTTCCTTTTGTCTGTTCTCTTCCTTTGGCTTCCAGTTTTGCATGGCCCAAGCCCTTGTTGTATCACTTGTGGGTTATCATGCTAACATCTTTTAAATTTTAAATTCTGTCTTGTGAAAAATAATTTTTTGTCATATATTCACTCTTCCTGTACTCCACGTATTGCTGCTTTTTCCTCACATCCCACTGTCTTCCCATTGGGTCACTATTTAATTTTCACTTGGCTTGCTGTCTAATGGAGGGTGGAATCTATTTGGGCTCACAGTTTACCAGCAAACATGGTGGATGATATGTACTTGGCCCCCATCTGGGCTCCACATTTTCAGAGGTATATTTGCCTACAAGTGAAGAAGAGGGAGGGATTCTGGAGCCATGTGGTTTAGATTTGAACCTTCACTCTACTGTTCACTGTGTGATCTTGGCCATGCTATTAAAACAAAACAAACTCTGGGCCACATTTATAAAATAAAGATAATGAACAGAACCTATCTCAAAGACTTTAGACAGATTAACTGTGCTGTTACATTAAAAACTCATAGAAAAACTTGTGGCACATGACAAGTGTTGCCTAAGGGTCTGCTCTTATTTCACAGTCTAACCTGAAGATCCATTTGCTATAACCCAGGGTCTAGGTGAAAGGTCAATCCTACTCACTGCGGGGCAGGTCAGTTTCTCGAAGAGGTTCTTTTTCTTCTTTCCTTGTTCCTCTGACTGAACTGGAGATTTGCGTGCTATTTGCGGCTCTTCTGTGGTAAGTACATAAAACAAATGCCACCCACATCCATCACTCCAGTGCTCTTCTATGTCTGCTCTTTCGGACCTCCACCCCAGCAAGCAAAGCATCTTTAAGGTTCCTGTCACACTGGGGACTGCAAATTGTGGTCTGTGAACAGATGAGGAAAGAAGAGTTGTAAAGGAAAAAAGAAAGGCAAGGCAAAGGTATGGCTCTGTAGACAGTGTTCCCGCAGCGTGGGCGTGGCCGCCTGCTGTCCTCATGGCTATGGTGTCTGTATTCTGAAATCTGTCAGAGAGCGTTAAAGGCTGTGTATGCCCTTCTCTGCCATTGGAAATGTGCTTCTAACTCAGAGTCTTAGAGTCCGGGGCATGGAACTATGTAGCCAACAATATATTTTTCAATTGTTCTGTGTTGGCCATGCAGCCTACCTCAACAGTGCATGGCCTTGGCCTTGGACTGAGGGTCTTTTCTTACATTTAATCCATTGTACTCATTTCAACTTCCTTCTTTTTTAGTTAGGAAAAGGCGTTGCAGGCATATCTTTGTTTCTTTTATTCACTCGACAACATTTATTTCTTACACTTTCCATGATGTGAACCCTAAACCCCCTTCATGGCAAGATGCTCACACCTTGTACTGGATCCAAACATATGCCACCTGGAAAGGAAAGGAAGGCAGACATTTCAAGTGCCATTGTAAGATATTAGTTGACAACTTGTGTCATGTCTTTCAAATCCATGTCTAGCAACCTGTATCCTCTCCTCTGTCTTTGGGGTGCCTCAATGGAGGAGTCTGGGAAGTACTGATCTCACAGTTGATGGGAATTCACTATAAGCCTGTTGAGCAGAAACACATGAGAGGGAAAGAGGGCTACCCCTGGAAGCAGAGAGAGCAGTAGGAAACACCTGCAGGCGCTCAGGAGAGGAATTATGCACCTGAAATAGACTCATGGCATTGGGAAGAAAAGGAAGGAACGTGCTTAAGAAAGACTTAGGAGTAGAATGACTCAGCAGGGACACGAAGGAAAAGGGAAGACTCCCTGGCTGTAGCATGTGTAGCTAGAAGAATGCTGACACCATTATTTGAGACAGAGGACACAGGAGGGAGACACTCCAGATTGCAAGAGAGAGACCACAGGGGCCAGGTCTCTTATAAGAGGGCTGAAACCTTGTTTGGATCACTTACTCAGTTTTCCTTTTGTTAATGCTTAATAAAGATGATAAAGGCAAACATATTGCTCTTATTATAGTGATTACCATGAGGATCACTGATCACATAAAAAAAATCTATCTCCAAGCAATCTGCTTCCAGCAACATTTATTTGCTCTGAAAGCACAGGGTCCTTGTCATATTTGCAAAAACTCCCTTTTCTGTGATCTTGTTCCCTTCCCATCCTTTTGCAGGAATGTCATCTTTCAAATATGATAGCCTGTGATTTTTATCATTCTCTGTGACCTTTATGTAACGCATTAAGAAAGCGATGAAACAAAGCAGGAACAAGAGAAAAGAGTTTTTAAGATTAACAGAGAGATTTTAAGACCATCTTAACAAGAGTCAGGAAGACTCACAGGAGGAAGACCAGTCATCCCATGGGGGAATGTGCTTTCATTGGCTGAAGCCTCTGGCATCATCAAGACGTGAGTGGAAACAGGATTCACTTTGTAAACTCCTTTCTGGTCAGAATTTTCAGTCAAGCCAGTGAGGGAAAGAGCACTGGACTGGGAATCTGATACGCCACCTGCAGGCTCTTTAATCACTTCTCTGTTTTGGGCTTCAGTTTCTTTATCTGTCACAGGATCAGATTCTTGCAGTTCTAAAGCCCAGAGGATCTCTGCTTCTTCCTCACGTCCATGGTGAACCTAATGCAAACAACAAAGAAAAGTCCTGGTGACTCATAAAGCCTCACGGTATTAGCCACTCATAAATGATTTCTGTGCGGCCAGATCCAGTGAGAGGAGTTACAAGACCTGAGTTCAACATAAGGGTATTCTGATGTCCATCCGTGCAGAATCTGGTGAACTTCTTATCGCCCAGACATCACCTGAGAACAGTGAGAATCTCTCTGTGTTCTGTTGATCCTCAAAACAGAAACTTGGGCAGTTAGTGTCCATCTTTGTTGGCATGGTGCCACTTCAGTTTATTTCACCACCATAGCCTCTCCCTCACAGCCGTGTCTGGGATGCAAGGAGTTGAAGATTCTCAGTTCAGCCGCAAGAGAAGGGTATTAACCCACACCCAGCAAAGGTGGTTCCTGAAAAAAATAATTCAGATTGAAGTTCCTCTTCTAGGGTATCAGCTGTATCTCAAAAGGAGAGTGGGGACAATTGTCTGATGACTCAAGGTTCAGTAAAGTGTATTCTTCAACCTGGTAATGAAGTGCCTATTCTTATTACTAAAACCAGGTGAGAAAATGCCAGGTTCCTCATACAGAAAACATTGCAATATAAAATCCTCAGCAACAACTCCACCACGGATATAATGATGAAAAGGCCATAAAAAATTTCCTCATAATATTCATCAAGGCAAGCTAATGATGTCATCTCAAAGTGTACTTCAGTGCAAGAATTTTATAGATGACATCACAAGATGGCCCAGAGAGGGAGAGCTCTGCTGGTTTGTCTTGATCCAAAGGTCACCCATGGCTGGCTTCACTTTCTGGTATTTTTGAGCTCTAGATTCTTCATGAAAAGAATCAGTCTTAAGGGATTTAAAAAATTGAGGTGAACTCTCTTTGGTGACAGTACTAATCCTGTGATCTAGTGTATCAGTTAAGAATGCTTTTGGCTGCAAGTAATGTGAATTCCATTAAGCAGTGGGCTGTATGACATAAACACATATATTGTTTGCTTTGCAGGGAATTCTAAAGTCAATTGTCTCATAGTTGATTCAACAGTTTAAGTTTGTCATTACAAATTCAGGCTCTTTTCATCTTTCTACTCTGCTATCCTGAAAACATTGACTTTTTGTACTTGTTGCCTCATGGTTGCAAGGTGGCTGCTGTTGTGCCAAACATTCCAGCCATATTTCAAAGCAGATAGGATCAGGGCAACAGGCCTTCTCCTCATGAGGTTCTATTTTATTAAGAAAGCTCTATCTTTTCTAGAATTCCCCAACAGACATCCCCTTTCATTTCATTGGTCAGAACTGGGAAGGGCCACCCTTCTCTACACAGGGAGCTGGAAGAAGACAAAGAAGACTGTGAAGTGGCTTCTAGACAGTCAAACAATATGGTCTTCCACATCCAGTGAAGCGACTCGAGACAGAGGAAGCCTTCACCTTGCTTGAAGGAGGTTTCCTTTGTTTTCCAGGGCTACAAAGACCTTTACAGGAGGAGTAACAAACTATAGCTGCCTTGGACAAAAATCTATTCAAGCTTAAAATGCAAGAGCATTAGCTGCTCAGAGCCGTCACCAAGGAGAGATAAAATACATCTGCTCTCTCAAGACCTGGGAGATGCTTGCAGTGTGATTATTTTTTTGGCTGGGAAAGCTGCTTAGCCGACAGAAAAAGGAACGTACCTGAACATTTATGAGTCGGTTTTTCAAAGACAGCGACCCGTCTTCCTCTCTACCTATCCCCCTCCCACTTCCCTGTAAGGAAACACTTAGCAAAGCTAAATAAATTATCAGCCCTGGCCATGAAGAAATGCCTCTCGCAGGGTAATGCAGGGGAGTCTGAAGCCATAAAGGCAATCTCCAGAGCTGAAGTCATCAACAGGGAGGAGACCAGTAGGGGAGAGGCTGAGAGGGAGCATGGAGCTGCCTCCCCCCCTAACCCTTGCAGCTCTGGACTGCAACAGAGGAGAGCTGGGGCTGCTTTGCCCTGACCCAGAGGATGGGCTAGCCAAACTGTGACCATCAGAGGTTACTCAGGATCATTCCATTGTTGAGCTAAAACAAAGCACTCTGGTGTAGGAAGCTGAGCACTGGTTTTGCAGCCAGGGGCTTTGCTGTGGACTGAAATGTGTCCACCCACCCCCTGAAATTTATATGTGGAAATCCTAACGCCTAGAGGGACTGTATTTGGAGATGGGGTTTTTAGGGGGTAATTAAGGTTCAATGAGGTTGTAAGGGTGAAGCCCTAATCTGATTGGGTTGTTGGCCTTGCAAGAAGAGGAAGAGTGATTTTGCTCTCTGTGGACTCAGAGGAAAGGCTGTGTGAGTATGCAGCCAGAAAGTGGCTGTCTACAAGCCAGGCAGAAGGCCTTTACCAGGAACCAAATTGGCTGGCACCTTGATCTTAGACTTCTAACCTCCAGAACTGTGGGAAAAAAATGGATTTCTGCTGTTAAAGCCATCCAGGCTCTGGTGTTTTGTTATGGCACCTCAAGCAGATTTTAACACAGTCTCCTAAGGCTCTTGAAGGCAGCAGGCAGAGAAGGTGGGTGGAGGTTTGCTATGAATTCCTGTGCTCTGTACCAGCGTGAAACGCCATGATGCCACGGGGCCCCACCTTCTCATTCAGCAGGTGAGGAGTCCAAGACCAAGAGGTGTTAAGGGACCACCTCAAGGTGGCCAGCTCTGCCTTGGAGGTGGGTGCCTCTCAGCTCTCCTGTTTTGGATGATGCGTTCTTCCCACAGAGAGGAGGCCTGTGTCCACGCAGAGGGATGTAGATAGGCCTCTCCTACTGCACACCCCTCCTGTGCTGGAAGCAAAGCTCAGCCCCCTTCCTTCTCTGCAAAAAGCAGCAGGATGGGACACTTTTTTCTGCTAACCAGCTACCCTCTCCTCTTGAAACTTAAGTGTCCAGGAATTTCAGGGAATAAACAATCTGAGCATGACTTTTACTCATGGAAGTCACCATCCAAAACCTGCTGAACTGCCAACACAATCTAGTCCATGTGCTGAATGTTTCTGTGGAAGTGGCATCTTTAAGAAATGTTACCTCTATTAAGTTAATAAAATTCATGTCTACACCCTAGTACATGCATGCCCTATGCTCTTTTTGACTACACAAAAGAGAAACTAAAAAACATTTCCTAACTCTCCAGTGTCTGCTCCAAAATGAACTGGGCCAAATGCTGACCCCTCAGGTTGCTTGGTGACCTTGGCCAACTCAAAGGGACTGAGGTGTGAAGTGCTGATGACTCCTCGGGGAACCCTCAGGCCTTTTGCAGAGACTCTAGTGACCCTGCTTTGGCCTCGGGTTTGTTCAGGATTTCCTCCTTTATGCAAGGTTGGGCACTGCTTCCTGCTTGCTGGCAAGAGGATGGGGGTGAGCTTCCTTGGCCAAGAGCACACATGGCCAGGGCATGGCTTTGCCCTGGTTTGGACAAAGACGGGTAAGAGCTGTGATTACACTGAGTGCTACCTGTTGCTTCTGACTTGGTATTTATTTCAACATTCGCTTTTTCATTAATCCTTGCTTGTCAGGGAAACACACACACACACACACACACACACACACACACACATCAAATCTCCTTGTAAAGAGAAAAGCTAGGTAGGTTACAGTTTCCTTCTGGAAAAAAAAAAACCCACCAGCTTCTCACAGTATGATTTCATAGGCCATGCTAATTATTTTTTAGGGCGAGCATAATAAAACCCAGGTGATTTGCCTTCAGCAGTTTCTCCTTATCTTCACACAGCTCTGGATCATTTACCCACATGGCAAGCAATTACCACGAGCCCTGCAGTTTTTACCAGACATTCTTTGTCGGAACCCTGCTAGAGTCCACAAAGGTTAATATGCTTTTGCACTACAAAATCTGGGCATTATCTTGTGTATTGTAAGACATGCCTGTGACACGTCAAATTTAGACGATTTACAAGATCAGCAAAACAGAAGGGGTTCCCACTGGGAGCGTTTCCCACTAATGATTTCCTCATCAGAACATGACGCAGGGAGGTGTGGTGCTTTGCACAGGCTTTGGGGTGGGGGCAGGCCTTGGCTCTGTTACTCCAGGAGTACTGAAGAGTTTGGGGATGTGGTCTGCTCACACAGGCACGTGCAGATGCCCAGAGACATGCTTCCCTTGAGAAAAGCAGTTTTGGGGGTTCCTTATAATTATTGTATAATTTATTTAAATTAAGATTCAAATGTTAAATGTGTAATCCGTATACAGGGATAATTACACTGACCACAAGAGTTAAAGCAAATATCTATATCTATATATCTAATTTTTGAGACAGAGTCTCACTCTGTTGCCCAGGCTGGAGTGCAGTTGGTATGATGATAGCTCACTGCAGCCTCAAACTCCTTGGCTCAAGTGATCCTCCTGCTTTAGTCTCCCAAGTAGCTGGGAATACAGGTATGCACCACAACCCCTGGCCAATTTCACAGTTCTTTATTTTTATAGATATGGTGTCTCACTATGTTGCCCAGGTTGGAAAACAAATATTTGGGAAGCCTTTCTGGCAAAGGAGATTTAGGCCTAAATATGGTCTGGGACTGCAAAGTACATTACTTGCTCACCATTAAGACCTCAGCTGAGATGTAACCTCCTCCATGGGGTTTTCCCCCGAGTGCCCGCACTGTATTGTCCAGCCTTCCTGTCACCACTTCTACCTTCCAAATTGGGCTTTGTCTTCCTTCACTCATGATCACTCTCTGCAACTCTCGCATTTATGTGTCAAGTTGATTCAGTGGTATCATTTCCCTAGGATGTGACCCTGTGCAGCCAGTATTCGGCGTGTTCTCACTCCCTTTTTTTTTTTTTTTTTTTTTTGAGTTGGAGTCTCACTCTGTCACCCATACTGGAGTGCAATGTCTGCTTCCAGCTACCGCAGCCTCGACCTGCTGGACTCCGGCGATCCTTCCGCCTCAGCCTTCCAAGTAGCCAGAACTGCAGGTGCGCGCTACCACACCCGGCTAATTTTTTGATTTATTGTAGAGATGAGGTCTCGCCAAGTTGCCCAGGCAGGTCTCGAACCCGCAGGCTCAGGGAATCCACTCACCTCGGCCTCCCAAATCACCGGATTACAGGCTGAGCCACCGAGCCCGGCCCTCACTCACTTTTTATCTCCCAGCCAAGACAGTTCCTGGCCCAGAGTGGGTCCTGAGCCATACTTGTTGAGTTTTCATGTATTTTGTCTCCATATCTATATATTGTGTGTAACAATGTTGGCTGTGTTATTCAGCTTCCACCTTGTTGATGATCCATCATTACTTTGTTCTTATTTATTCATTCATTCATCTGTTCATTCATATTGTAACATATTTATCTGCACTTTCTTATAAAGTCTTGGAGTGACAGTCCCATAGCGCACGTAGATGTTACTTTGAGAGCGCCCTCTGGGGATAGTCAGAGAGAATCTAGGTTCTGGTTCGTGGTTCCTGAGGCTACTTACAGGGTGAATGAGATCATGAACCTGACCGCACTGCCACTGTAGGTGAACAAACTGGTCATTCAGGATAAAGCGCTGTCCTGGAGTTGACCAGCCCTCAAAGTTGCTGGCACTTCCATTCATTAATTGCTTCACCGTTTTAGAGAAGTGGAAACTGAGGCTTTGGGAGATTAAGTGGCGTAACCAAATGCCCAGTTAGTAAGCAGCAGAGAAACCTCCATGAAGACTCACGCTCTCTGGTTCCAGGTGAATGAATTTGGCGAGAGAGTCTCAATGTGGCCTTTGTCCACACAGGGCTCTGCTAGCCTCTCAGGCCTGTCATTTAGGGATAAAGCAAGGCAGAAGTGGCCACCATAATCGTAATATTTAGAGTGGGAAATTTAGAGTTGGAAATCATTCAGCCCCTAGATGAGGTCCTGAAGTCAGAAAAGTAATTTGCTCAATGTCATATAAACAGTCAGTATCAAGGTCAAGGTCAAAATCCAGACCCTGGGGTTCCCAGGCCAGCACTTTAGGCAAGTGAATCTCCATGTTGCAACAGGATGTCATTGCCCAGTCCCCTGGGGAAGTAAGGGCACGGAGCACGATGCTTTGGGGAGCAATCAGTAGCACTCCCTCTTCTACTCTTCTTTCTCTGTTGTCTTTCTGGTATTGCAGTTCCTCCCACAGGCTTTTCTTACATGAGCCCTCTCCACTTCACCTTTAGGCTATGGTTGGCCCAGATATATTATAGTTCCTGACTGAGGCTGATGAAACCAACGTTGTGGTCAGTGACCAGATATCCACAGAAGTTCACACAGACATTGATTTTCTTGATTGTTCTCGCTGGAGAAAACCCTATTTACTTGGACCTACAGGATCTGCCTAGCTTTCAAAGCGTGCCCCAACCTATTCTACCTCCTTAGCCCCCCTGGCTTCCCTCTTCTTCTTCACTGTATCTTGAGACACCCTGCAGTCACTCACTTCTCACTGTTGCTTTTTTTTTTCCCCCCAATGGAAGTTCTCCATAAGCTGCAGAACAGTCTATCCAAGAGCCACCGACTTGTGTGTCTCCTAGTCTGTGGATACTTCCACCCTCTCTGATTTATCTCTCCAAATCCCTATAGCCATCATGATTTACACCACCCAGTCCTCACTGAGTTCTCTTAGACTGTTTTCTGTTATTTATGGTGGGACTGTCTCATCTCCCCATCTCAAATGGCAAGCCCAGATCATGTGAGTAACATAGAGGTCGCCCCAAATGACATATCAGTCAACTGGCTAAACCAGAGCTTTTTAGTTTTAGAGTTTTAAAAAAATAACAGATTATAAAATATTAATATTATCTTTTAGCAGTTGAGGTGAGATAAATAAATGGGTCACAGGTTACCTCCATGTTCTGGTGTCCTCTGGCTCCTAACACTTAACAATGTTAGATGTGGGCATATAAATGCAGACCTCTTCTCTCCCCACCACCCTGCCTCTAACCTTTCTAAGAATTTCTATGAATTTTTCATCAGCCACACCCATTTCTGGCCTGGAATGGTGACTTCTTCTAGCCTCTGCTCTTCCTGAAGGGAAGCTGACACTAGATTCCCGACATCACATTGATTATTAGAGCCATAGTCCTTGGTGTCACCAGGCCCTGATTATAATTTTCTTGCTGGGCCTGGTCAGTGAGAGAAACCACATGCACAGTTGGAAAGCAGCCTTCAATTGTTTCCCAGACAAAATCAGACCTGCTTTGACATCAAAGGAGGGACTGCGGAGCATCAGTCTGAGAGATTTCCGTTTTTACCAACATTCTCTCCAAACTTCTTCCATTTTCAGCAGTCTGACAATTCCCTCCAAAACACAGACGTGACCCCGTGAGGCCTTGGGAAGGCTGTGGAACAGGAGTACCATAAAAGCAGGAGTTTTTAACTTCACAAAAATAACAGCTGGTGAGACTGGAATGGAAAAGGTTTTGGAAGTCCAGGAACAGAACACGTTCATGAACTTGTACATACACCCTATGAACTGGGTTTGGACCACATCCATTACCCTCTCCCTAACAATGTACAAAACTGATTTATTTTTTAAAGAGAAAAGTTCAAACCCGTAGTAACCAAGTGTGCAAAGGAGAGAAAAATCACTGTGTTCCCTATTGCAAGGCATCTTCTCTCTTCCATCCCCAACCCAGCTGCGCTGCTTTCTCCTCCCTACCCCTAGTTTGCCCCTGAACAAGTCATTTACAAGAGATGGCTGTCGTGGAGCATAAAGAAATAATTTAAAAAATCTTCAAAAGGCTGGCAGCATAAAAATCCCTGGCTCTGTCGTTTCTCTGTTTCTGCAAGCAGCAAAAGATCCATAATTCTCACACTTAATGTAATTCCAAGGCATCTAAAGTGATTTACAGTCGGTTTACTCAATACTTTCAGCTTTATTTAATGTAACAGTTATGGCACATAAAAAGTTTATTGAAAATCCTTTGGGAGTGCGATTGAGTAAGAAAGAGTCGTTGCTAATACCATTACAGAAACAGAAGGAACAGATCGCAGCCGGGGTTTTTTTTCTATGACCTTTATGGTTCCACGAACCAGGGTTCTGTGGGAAAGGGCTCCCCTCCTACCCTTCGGCCATCATGTAGACACGCGCTGCCAGCCGCAGGACTGAAATCCTGGCGGTTTCTGGACAGCTTTTTCAAGCCTGGCTAGCAAAGTGACTTGGATGATAGCCCTCGGTTTAGATTACTCTGGAGTCTCTATTATTATGCAAAGTCCAGGTTCAGAAAGGTCTGCAAAAAGGAAAAACTTTCCCCCTAATACTGCCCGGTTCTGTATGTTCTAATAATCCCCAACTTTCCAGATGGCCCAACTCTCTTGGAGTTCAGTTCAGTCCTCTGAAGTCCCCGCGGCTTATGTGAAGGAGGGAGGAAACGTAGGCTAATACCCTCTAGGTCCTTTGGAGACAGGCAGGTCTGGTCACCGCTGTGGAGATGAAAGCCCTGCTGTTTCCTGTGGCCCCCATGCTGGCTGTGACAGAAAGAAAATAATCTCTTAAAATCGGGCCTGTCATCTCAATTGGTCTCAAAATATTTGATACTTGCCCACATATCTTCCCATTGACTGTAAAGAAAGCTGAGATCCAGAAGATAGCTGAGGAGGAGTCCGGGGATTCAATGAAAATAGCTTCTTGTCTCTTGGTGGATGATGTCATTTCCTGCGTCTGCTCTGACCACGTGGCCACTTATATATGGGAATTTTATTTTTTTTTTAGTTGGAGTCTCACTCTGTCGCCCAACCTGGAGTGGAGTGCAGTGACACACTCATGGCCACCCCAGCATCGACTTGTTGGGCTCCGTTGATTCTTCCACCTGAGTCTTCCAAGCAGCCAGAACTACAGGCACATGCTACCATACCCAGTTAATTTTTTAAAAAATTTAATATAGAGACGAGGTCTTGTCAAGTTGCCTGGGCAGGTCTCAAAACCGCAGACTCAGTCAATTCACTTGCCTCGGCCTCCCAAAGTACAGGCTGAGCCACCGAGCCTGGCCTATACTTGGGAATTCTAAGAACAATGCCAATGGAGATAGAACAGACCTTGGCGCATACGTAACATCAGTAAAATCAGCATTTACCTTTTTTTTTTGAGGCAGGGTCTTGCTCTATAGCCCAGGATGGAGTGTAGTGGTGCAATTATAGCTCACAGTGGGGCCTCAAACTCCTGGGCTCAAGCAATCCTTCTGATCCAGCTTTCCAAGTAGCTGGATTACAGGTATGCACCACAATAACTGGCTAATTCTTTTCTTTTCTTTTCCTTTTTTTTTTTTTTGTAGAGACAGGTTTTCACTATGTTGCCCAGGCTAGCTTTAAACTTGTGACCTCAGACAATTTTCCTGCCTTGACCTCTCAAAGTACTGGGATTATATGTGAGAGCCACCAGTAGCACTTACTCTTTCATTCACCTCTCTACTAAATGTGCATTTAAATTCCAGTCATAAGATTTTTCTTCTTCTCTTTGGTAAAAGTAGTATTCTTGGGAGCTTTTCTCTCTTACACACACATCTCTAGCTTCGGGAAATGATGGACTCCACACTTGCATATTTTATGACCAACTGAAGTTTTACTCTCTTCTATGTGCAAACTTAAAAACAAACAAAACATAGGAATATAATTCAAGGATATAATTTCTTTTTCTTTTCTTTTCTTTTTTTAAATTTGAGTCTCACTCTTGTCCCCCAGGCTAGAGTGCAGTGGCACGCTCACAGCCACCTCAGCCTCGACCTGCTGGGCTTAGGCAATCCTTCCACCTCAGCCATCCAAGTAGTTGGAACTACAGATGCACGTCACCATGCCCAGCTAGTTTGTGTGTGTGTGTGTGTGTGTGTGTGTGTGTGTGTGTGTGTGTGATTTATTGTAGAGACGAAGTCTCACCAAGTTGCCCAGGCTGGTCTTGAACCCCCGGGTTCAGGTAATCCTCTGGCTTCGGCCTCCCAAAGTGCTGGAATAAAGGCTGAGCCACCAAGCCCAGTCAGGAATATCATTTCAAATCAAAACACTCACTTCATACTTACCTAAACAAAGTACTCTGCACAAAATTTCTTACAAAGAGTATGTATGAGGATCATACAAAGAGTATGTATGGGGATGATGGTGAGCTGGTCTCTGTTAGAAAGGTACGATGCTGGTGTAACTTAATGAGCTCTGGTACATCCCTGTGAACTCTCAGTACTGCTTGCACTTCCAGATATCCAGGACCTAACTTCATCCCTGCCTTCACCTGCTTTAAATTCTTTATTGATTGAAAACATGCACTTAATATGTTTCAATAGCCTGACAATTCAGTTCCATCATGGAGCTCTCTTTGTATTAAAATAAATTACAGGCCAGGCACTGGGGCTCACACACTGGGGCTCACATACTGGGGCTTACACCTCAGGAGGCTGATGTGGAAGGATCACCTGTGTCCAGGAGTTCAAGATTAGCCTGGGCGACATAACAAGACCTTGTCATTACAAAAAAAAAAAAAAATAGCTGGCATAGTGATATGCACCTGTAGTCCCAGCTACTCAGGAGGCTGAGGCAAGAAGATCACTTGAGCCCAGGATTTTGAGGCTCCAGTGAGCTATGGTCATTTCACTGCACTCAAGCCTGGGAAACAGAACAAGACCCTGTCTGTAAAAAATTTTTTTTTAAAGAAAGAAATTACATTTTGCCCTCCAGTTAGGAAGCCCATGTCAAAGAGAGTGAGCCTATCTAAGAGTGAGTGCACAGCCTCAGTTCCAGCCTTGCTAGAAGCTGGTGGATGACTGTGCCATTTCCCAGGGCATCTCCTTGTGCATTAGTACATAACTTTGTGAATATCCAAAGGTTCAGGAAGGTCCATAGTGATGTCTGCATCTTTCCACTTAATTAAATTGTCATCACACCTGCCTGATCTTGTGTATTTTAGTGGCTGCTATGGAAAATCCTTTTCCTTGCTGGAGGGACTTACATGAATCTAGAGAAGAGTTGGTGCATCAGGTTGGGTTTTGTAGCACTCAGTCACTTCTGTTCTTGCATTTTTTTTTTTTTTTTTAATAATTAATCAGTATTTTTATTATA
>NW_007212388.1:0-2047 GCF_000164805.1 Carlito syrichta
TTGATAATATTTATATGTGATTTTGGACTTGGATTTGATGCTGAATGGATTTTGGCACTTAAGGATGTTGAGGTGGGGTGAACACATTTTTTACATGAAAAAATAAGACTTTGTGGGGGTGACAGGGTTGATTGTTATGAACTGAATTGTGCCTCCTTTCTCAGAGAGGATATGCTGAAAGTTCTATCTGCTGTTTTTTGTGAATGTGACCTTCCTTAGAAATAGAGGTTTGATCTAATAAATGCACTCACCTTCCCACCTTGAAGGGGGTCAGCACCCATTGCAATGAATTCTATGCATCCAACAAAGTCTTAACATCCAGCATCCATAAGGAACTCAAACAAATCAACAGGAAAAAAAGAACACTAAAAAGTGGGTAATTGATATAAACAGACACTTCTCAAAAGAAGATATACAACTAGTCAACAAACATGGAAAAATTCTCAGCTTCACCTATCATCAGTGAAATGCAAATCAAAACTACAATGAGCTATCATCTCACACTGGTCACGATGGCTGTTATTTAAAAGTCAAAACAAAACATGTGTTGGAGAGGCTGTTACAGTTCGATTGAACACTCAGCTGCTATATCTTGACATCAATAAAATTAGAGAGGCAAGGAACTGGAAGAAAGAAGTTTATTTCTGAATTCAGAATTCAGGGAGTCAGAAACCAGTGTTCCTGACATTAGTCTGCTCTCCCCTTAGGAATCATAGTCCATATTTATAAGGACTAGGGTTGATGGTTGATATAGATTGTGTGACTGACAGAGCATTGTATAAGATTTGATTTGCAAGCACATTTTGTCAATAATGACATTTATGGTCCACATTTCCTAGTGCCAATTACCAGGAGCAGCCCACATTTTCTTTTATCAGTAACTCTACATCAAGGAGTAGATCAAGCTTGCTGTAGTGTAAGGGAGTTAACAGAGCCTATTACAAAGTAAAACATTATTTACTACAACATATTGTTAATTTGTAGTTATAACAAGCAAAAAGTTATGCATATTATGACTTATGATTACACAGTTACCATAATTCTTAATCTATGACTACTATAAAAGGAAGTGAGTAAGGATTTGTTCTTTCAGCTGAATGAACACACAGCTAGCAGGGGAGTTAAGGATTCCTTGAAGTGACATACAAGTAATGTAGAGGAGATAAGGGAAAATGCTTTCCTTTACTAATCCTCAAGAAAGAGATAAGAGGAAGCAAATGCTTTCCTTCACTAATTATCAGGGATGTAGGTATTTGTAGAACCCCTCATCTTTTCCTCTCTTTAAGAGTTGGGGAAATGTAGACAGACGATAGTGGGTTTCAATATCAAGGCAATGGACAATTGAGAACACTCATACACTGATGGTAGGAATATAAGCTAGTCCGATGTCTATGGAAAGTCATGTGGCAATTTCTCAAAGAACTAAAAATTGAGCTATCAGTTGACCTAGCTCTCCCACAACTGAGACTATACCCAAAATAACAAAAGTCACTCTACCAAGAAGACACCTGCACTTGTATGTTTATTCCAGTACTATTCGGAATAACAAACATGGAGAACCAACTCAAATGTCTGTTGATGGTGAACTGCTATTCAGTGTCTTTATCACACTATAAAATATTATGCAACCAGAAAGAAATGAAATGTCCTTTGCAACAACATGGATGAAGTTGGAAACCATCATTTGTTAATTATCACAGAAACAAAAAACTAAACACTACATGTTCTCACTCATAAGTGAGTTACTAAACACTGGGTGCACACAGGCACAAGAATGAGAACAACAGACACTGGACATTGCTAAAGGACAGAGTAGGGAGGGGAGATAAAACTGATACCAAACGATTCATTGAGTACCATGCTCAACACTGGTGGTTGGGCTTGTCCAGAATCCCAAACCCCACTATTATGAAATATACTTATGTATATTGCAAATTACTTATGTATTATTTATTATTACTTATGTATTATAAATCTTCACATATACACCACAATTCCAAAATTTTAAAAAGCAAGTAAAAAAACAAAGCAACAAAGAAACAGGCTT
>NW_007212389.1:0-813 GCF_000164805.1 Carlito syrichta
ATCCAGCATCCATAAGGAACTCAAACAAATCAACAGGAAAAAAAGAACACTAAAAAGTGGGTAATTGATATAAACAGACACTTCTCAAAAGAAGATATACAACTAGTCAACAAACATGGAAAAATTCTCAGCTTCACCTATCATCAGTGAAATGCAAATCAAAACTACAATGAGCTATCATCTCACACTGGTCACGATGGCTGTTATTTAAAAGTCAAAACAAAACATGTGTTGGAGAGGCTGTTACAGTTCGATTGAACACTCAGCTGCTATATCTTGACATCAATAAAATTAGAGAGGCAAGGAACTGGAAGAAAGAAGTTTATTTCTGAATTCAGAATTCAGGGAGTCAGAAACCAGTGTTCCTGACATTAGTCTGCTCTCCCCTTAGGAATCATAGTCCATATTTATAAGGACTAGGGTTGATGGTTGATATAGATTGTGTGACTGACAGAGCATTGTATAAGATTTGATTTGCAAGCACATTTTGTCAATAATGACATTTATGGTCCACATTTCCTAGTGCCAATTACCAGGAGCAGCCCACATTTTCTTTTATCAGTAACTCTACATCAAGGAGTAGATCAAGCTTGCTGTAGTGTAAGGGAGTTAACAGAGCCTATTACAAAGTAAAACATTATTTACTACAACATATTGTTAATTTGTAGTTATAACAAGCAAAAAGTTATGCATATTATGACTTATGATTACACAGTTACCATAATTCTTAATCTATGACTACTATAAAAGGAAGTGAGTACGGATTTGTTCTTTCAGCTGATGAACACACAGCTAGCAGGGGAGTTAAGGATT
>NW_007212390.1:0-1346 GCF_000164805.1 Carlito syrichta
GGGAAAATGCTTTCCTTTACTAATCCTCAAGAAAGAGATAAGAGGAAGCAAATGCTTTCCTTCACTAATTATCAGGGATGTAGGTATTTGTAGAACCCCTCATCTTTTCCTCTCTTTAAGAGTTGGGGAAATGTAGACAGACGATAGTGGGTTTCAATATCAAGGCAATGGACAATTGAGAACACTCATACACTGATGGTAGGAATATAAGCTAGTCCGATGTCTATGGAAAGTCATGTGGCAATTTCTCAAAGAACTAAAAATTGAGCTATCAGTTGACCTAGCTCTCCCACAACTGAGACTATACCCAAAATAACAAAAGTCACTCTACCAAGAAGACACCTGCACTTGTATGTTTATTCCAGTACTATTCGGAATAACAAACATGGAGAACCAACTCAAATGTCTGTTGATGGTGAACTGCTATTCAGTGTCTTTATCACACTATAAAATATTATGCAACCAGAAAGAAATGAAATGTCCTTTGCAACAACATGGATGAAGTTGGAAACCATCATTTGTTAATTATCACAGAAACAAAAAACTAAACACTACATGTTCTCACTCATAAGTGAGTTACTAAACACTGGGTGCACACAGGCACAAGAATGAGAACAACAGACACTGGACATTGCTAAAGGACAGAGTAGGGAGGGGAGATAAAACTGATACCAAACGATTCATTGAGTACCATGCTCAACACTGGTGGTTGGGCTTGTCCAGAATCCCAAACCCCACTATTATGAAATATACTTATGTATATTGCAAATTACTTATGTATTATTTATTATTACTTATGTATTATAAATCTTCACATATACACCACAATTCCAAAATTTTAAAAAGCAAGTAAAAAAACAAAGCAACAAAGAAACAGGCTTTTAAAGATGTAATCCTGTTAAGGTGAGGTCATACAGGCACTCCAACAGTGAATGGTGTCTTTACAACAGAACAGAGAGAAAGATATGAACATGGAGGTAGGAAGGAGACACAGAGAAAAGAAGTCCATGAAAAATTGGAGGCAACATTTGTGTTATGCTACAACAAGTCAAGAAATGCCAAGAATCATCAGCAACTACCAGAAGCTACAAGAGGCAGTGAAATTTGCTTCCTTGGAGTGTTTGGAAGGAGCATAGTCTTGCTGTTACCTTGATTTTTAGACTCCAGAATTATGAAAGGGTACATTTCTGTTGCTGTAAGTCACCTAATTTGTAGGTTTTGATATGACAACCCTAGAAAACTAATGTAAAGTCCCAAACTGGATTTTGTCTAATTTGAGAGAGATTATATTTTCAGTCATAATCAGGGTTAGTGCTTTCAAATCCCCGTGAGTCATACAAAATTGC
>NW_007212391.1:0-782 GCF_000164805.1 Carlito syrichta
CACTATACCCAAAATAACAAAAGTCACTCTACCAAGAAGACACCTGCACTTGTATGTTTATTCCAGTACTATTCGGAATAACAAACATGGAGAACCAACTCAAATGTCTGTTGATGGTGAACTGCTATTCAGTGTCTTTATCACACTATAAAATATTATGCAACCAGAAAGAAATGAAATGTCCTTTGCAACAACATGGATGAAGTTGGAAACCATCATTTGTTAATTATCACAGAAACAAAAAACTAAACACTACATGTTCTCACTCATAAGTGAGTTACTAAACACTGGGTGCACACAGGCACAAGAATGAGAACAACAGACACTGGACATTGCTAAAGGACAGAGTAGGGAGGGGAGATAAAACTGATACCAAACGATTCATTGAGTACCATGCTCAACACTGGTGGTTGGGCTTGTCCAGAATCCCAAACCCCACTATTATGAAATATACTTATGTATATTGCAAATTACTTATGTATTATTTATTATTACTTATGTATTATAAATCTTCACATATACACCACAATTCCAAAATTTTAAAAAGCAAGTAAAAAAACAAAGCAACAAAGAAACAGGCTTTTAAAGATGTAATCCTGTTAAGGTGAGGTCATACAGGCACTCCAACAGTGAATGGTGTCTTTACAACAGAACAGAGAGAAAGATATGAACATGGAGGTAGGAAGGAGACACAGAGAAAAGAAGTCCATGAAAATTGGAGGCAACATTTGTGTTATGCTACAACAAGTCAAGAAAATGCCAAGAATCATCAGCAACTACCA
>NW_007212392.1:0-2047 GCF_000164805.1 Carlito syrichta
TACCAAACCATTTATACAAAGGAGGGAAAAATATGTTATCAAACAGAGCTAAACATTTTTTATGTCCCTGAGTCACCAAGAGAATTTACAGCTGCAAATGATATCAATCACATGGAATAGAATGTATTCCAAGTGCAAGAATCTTTTGCCTTAGCTCACTAACTTCTTAACTTGCTTTACTGAATTCACTTTGCTCTCTTCTAATCCATTTTCCATGCTGTAGTTGGTGTTATCTTTTTAAATGACAAATATGTTTATGTTACTCCTCTGTATAAAACCTTTCTATTGGTTCCTATTACCCTCAGGATAAAGTCTGAAATTCTAAACATTGCTTGCAATATCTCAACTGTCCGGACACTGCCTGCCTCCCCAGTCTCATTTCTTTCACACTTCCACCAGAATTATGTTATTCATTTACACTGTGAACATCTTCCTTTTAAACTGAATACATAGTGTTTCTTTCTCAGTATTTCACTTACTGATTCTTTTCCTGGTAGGTTTCTCATAATTCACCATCTTGATAATTTTTACCTTATTGTCTTTGGGTAATTTTTGTCTGATTATTAAATAAGGTTATATTCTTTATATATTTAATTCCCCCTATCCCAATAGTTTGTTATACATTATTTTTATTCTAACACATTGGTTTATTTAGCTCCTTGTTATAAATATATGCCTTGGTTTTTAAATTAATGGAATTTTTGTGCAGTTTTATGTTTACAGAAAAATTCAGTGAAAAGTACAATTTCTATATTTGCAAAGCCCTTCTTCCCTAATTTTACCTATTAACTTCTTGCATTGTGTGGTATATATGTTATAATGGATGAAACAATATTGACACATTATTTTTAACTAGAATCCATAGGTTACATTAAGGTTTATTTTTTGTGTTGTACATTTTATAAGTTTTGGTAAATGTATGGAATGTTATGAATTCACAATTTCAATATCACACAGAATAATTTCACTGCCCTGTGCCCTATATTTATTTATTCTTTCCTCCTTCTTTCTCCCAGTATCCCTGGCAACAACTGTTCTTTTTACTATCTCCGAAGTTTTGCCTTATTCAGATTATACAGTTGAAATCATAAAATATGTAGTCTTTTCACATTGGTTTCTTTCCTTTAGCAATATCTATTTAAGTTTACTTCATTTTTTTGTGGCTTGTTAGTTATTTTCTTTGTACCACCGAATACTATTCCATTGTAAGAATGTGTCACAGTTTTTTAAAAATAATCTATTCAATTCTTGAAAGACATCTTGGTTGCTTCTAAGTTTTGACAATTATGTATAAAGGTGCTATAAGTATTCCAGTGCAAAATGTTATGTGGACATATATTTTTTCAATGCATTTTGGAACATTACTGAAAAGGTAAAAATGTTTACTTTTTAAAAAATATTCCAAACTGTCTTCCAAAGTGGCTATATGATTTTGCATTCCCATTGACATTAGATGCTAGTTCCTGTCACTTCACATCCTTGTCAGCATTTATTGTTGCCAGTGCTTTCAATTTCAGCCATTTTAATAGATGTGTAATAATATTTTAGTATTGCTTTAATTTACAATTCCCTAATGACATATAATGTTTAATTATTTCTTACACTTGTTTGCCATCTTTATATAGTCTTTGGTGAGGTATCTGTTCAAATTTTGCTTATTTCAAAATTAGACTGCTTTCTCATTGTTTAGTTTTAAGAGTTTTTTCTATATTTTCTATAGCAGTTCTTTACCAAATATATGTTTTACAAATATTTTTTCCCAATATGTGGTCTATCTTTTTATTTTTTAAAAAAGAGTCTTTTGCAAAACAGAAGTTCTTAATTTTAATAAAGCTCAACTTATCCATCTTTTTCCCTCAGGATCCTGCTTTTGGTGTTATATTTTAAAAGGTCATTTTCAAGTTCCTCAAGACTGTCTCTTTTGTTATTTTATTAGCCAGCTTGTGCAGGCATAACAAAATACCAAAGATTGAGTGCCTTAAACAAGATACATTTATTTTCTCATAGTCTGGAAGCTAGAAATCAGGGTGCCAGCAGAGTTAGTTTC
>NW_007212393.1:0-3423 GCF_000164805.1 Carlito syrichta
CATGGAGAACCAACTCAAATGTCTGTTGATGGTGAACTGCTATTCAGTGTCTTTATCACACTATAAAATATTATGCAACCAGAAAGAAATGAAATGTCCTTTGCAACAACATGGATGAAGTTGGAAACCATCATTTGTTAATTATCACAGAAACAAAAAACTAAACACTACATGTTCTCACTCATAAGTGAGTTACTAAACACTGGGTGCACACAGGCACAAGAATGAGAACAACAGACACTGGACATTGCTAAAGGACAGAGTAGGGAGGGGAGATAAAACTGATACCAAACGATTCATTGAGTACCATGCTCAACACTGGTGGTTGGGCTTGTCCAGAATCCCAAACCCCACTATTATGAAATATACTTATGTATATTGCAAATTACTTATGTATTATTTATTATTACTTATGTATTATAAATCTTCACATATACACCACAATTCCAAAATTTTAAAAAGCAAGTAAAAAAACAAAGCAACAAAGAAACAGGCTTTTAAAGATGTAATCCTGTTAAGGTGAGGTCATACAGGCACTCCAACAGTGAATGGTGTCTTTACAACAGAACAGAGAGAAAGATATGAACATGGAGGTAGGAAGGAGACACAGAGAAAAGAAGTCCATGAAAAATTGGAGGCAACATTTGTGTTATGCTACAACAAGTCAAGAAATGCCAAGAATCATCAGCAACTACCAGAAGCTACAAGAGGCAGTGAAATTTGCTTCCTTGGAGTGTTTGGAAGGAGCATAGTCTTGCTGTTACCTTGATTTTTAGACTCCAGAATTATGAAAGGGTACATTTCTGTTGCTGTAAGTCACCTAATTTGTAGGTTTTGATATGACAACCCTAGAAAACTAATGTAAAGTCCCAAACTGGATTTTGTCTAATTTGAGAGAGATTATATTTTCAGTCATAATCAGGGTTAGTGCTTTCAAATCCCCGTGAGTCATACAAAATTGCCAGGGACACATCAAGTAACACATTTGTTTAGGCCTCTCTGGAGTTTGGCTCACAATGCTTAATTATTCAAATCTTTATGAGTCCATGTTGTCTGGTGGATTTCTTTATTCAGTGCTCTTTAAAAACAAAATTCATTTCAAAGACTAAAAAAACATTGCCTTAGCAGTTCTACAACCTTCCTGGGTGACCATTATTTATTAAAAAAAAAAAAAAACCAAAACAAACAAACAAAAATCTTCCCAGTCCTTCTGAGTCTATGGCATGTATAGACTTCACTTTACTCTCCATGGTACTTGTCATGTATTTTTATGAGGTTCTCTCTCTCTCCGACCCTTCCCTCACTTCCTCCCTCTCTCTCTTCCTCTCTTTCTCTCTATCTCCTCTTAAATAGCAACTTAAAAATCTACTTTGTCTTTAAACAACTTGTATTTTGGATACCTCAAAAATGTCTGAAAGGAGGGACCTAAGGTATGACTAGCTTCTCAGAATAGAGAAAGGAAAAATTTAGGGAACAAGAATTCCTTTTTTGCACATTTTTTAAAAAGCTACAAATAATAAAAAGGAAAGGCATAATAATAATATATACTGGCATATTTTCTATTCATTTTTAAAATTTAAAACAGTGCCCCTACTCTGAATTTTATTGCATTGTAGTCAAATGATATGACATAAGATTTTTTGCTTGTGAAGATTTATTTTTATTTCCTTATGAATGTGAGGGTTTCAGTGTAAGTAATGTGAATGACAGGAGAATGTTAACAGACACTGTAATGGTTACAGAGTATATTTAAAGACAAAGGATACAGAAGCTTACCAAACCATTTATACAAAGGAGGGAAAAATATGTTATCAAACAGAGCTAAACATTTTTTATGTCCCTGAGTCACCAAGAGAATTTACAGCTGCAAATGATATCAATCACATGGAATAGAATGTATTCCAAGTGCAAGAATCTTTTGCCTTAGCTCACTAACTTCTTAACTTGCTTTACTGAATTCACTTTGCTCTCTTCTAATCCATTTTCCATGCTGTAGTTGGTGTTATCTTTTTAAATGACAAATATGTTTATGTTACTCCTCTGTATAAAACCTTTCTATTGGTTCCTATTACCCTCAGGATAAAGTCTGAAATTCTAAACATTGCTTGCAATATCTCAACTGTCCGGACACTGCCTGCCTCCCCAGTCTCATTTCTTTCACACTTCCACCAGAATTATGTTATTCATTTACACTGTGAACATCTTCCTTTTAAACTGAATACATAGTGTTTCTTTCTCAGTATTTCACTTACTGATTCTTTTCCTGGTAGGTTTCTCATAATTCACCATCTTGATAATTTTTACCTTATTGTCTTTGGGTAATTTTTGTCTGATTATTAAATAAGGTTATATTCTTTATATATTTAATTCCCCCTATCCCAATAGTTTGTTATACATTATTTTTATTCTAACACATTGGTTTATTTAGCTCCTTGTTATAAATATATGCCTTGGTTTTTAAATTAATGGAATTTTTGTGCAGTTTTATGTTTACAGAAAAATTCAGTGAAAAGTACAATTTCTATATTTGCAAAGCCCTTCTTCCCTAATTTTACCTATTAACTTCTTGCATTGTGTGGTATATATGTTATAATGGATGAAACAATATTGACACATTATTTTTAACTAGAATCCATAGGTTACATTAAGGTTTATTTTTTGTGTTGTACATTTTATAAGTTTTGGTAAATGTATGGAATGTTATGATTCACAATTTCAATATCACACAGAATAATTTCACTGCCCTGTGCCCTATATTTATTTATTCTTTCCTCCTTCTTTCTCCCAGTATCCCTGGCAACAACTGTTCTTTTTACTATCTCCGAAGTTTTGCCTTATTCAGATTATACAGTTGAAATCATAAAATATGTAGTCTTTTCACATTGGTTTCTTTCCTTTAGCAATATCTATTTAAGTTTACTTCATTTTTTTGTGGCTTGTTAGTTATTTTCTTTGTACCACCGAATACTATTCCATTGTAAGAATGTGTCACAGTTTTTTAAAAATAATCTATTCAATTCTTGAAAGACATCTTGGTTGCTTCTAAGTTTTGACAATTATGTATAAAGGTGCTATAAGTATTCCAGTGCAAAATGTTATGTGGACATATATTTTTTCAATGCATTTTGGAACATTACTGAAAAGGTAAAAATGTTTACTTTTTAAAAAATATTCCAAACTGTCTTCCAAAGTGGCTATATGATTTTGCATTCCCATTGACATTAGATGCTAGTTCCTGTCACTTCACATCCTTGTCAGCATTTATTGTTGCCAGTGCTTTCAATTTCAGCCATTTTAATAGATGTGTAATAATATTTTAGTATTGCTTTAATTTACAATTCCCTAATGACATATAATGTTTAATTATTTCTTACACTTGTTTGCCATCTTTATATAGTCTTTGGTGAGGTATCTGTTCAAATT
>NW_007212394.1:0-734 GCF_000164805.1 Carlito syrichta
TTTGATGGGAGAGACAAAGTGAGTAAATCAATAATTATTATATCCTTTCATATGCATTATGAAGAAAGATGAGCAGGATGAAGTGTTTTTTTTTAAAATGGCCAGAAAAGTCCTCTCTAAGAAGGAAGAGCATTTACAGCTGATAGAAGAGCAGGTAAAAAGGCCCTGAGGCAAGAGCATGTTTATAGAATAATTGAAAGGCAGCCTGTGTGGCTGGAGCAGCACCAGTGAGAGGGAAAGCTGCAAGAGATAAGGTTGGACAGTAGGCAGCTGAGGCCAGAACTTAGGGGGCCCTTAGGTCTGTTTGGCCAATGAGGAAATAAGGCTGGATATAGCCAGGGCCACACAGCAAGTTGAGAGCCAAGCCAAGATTGGTATTGTTCAGGTTCAGCTTCTTTTTCTTTGCACCCTGACGTCTTCTGCCTTTTGCCCAAGATTAACTTGAATCCCATTTAATACCTTCATTCTTACTCATCTGCAGCATGCAGTTCTCTTTCCCAGCATTTCTGATACTCACATTTGCTCACATGACCTGTGATAGAGTGAATTCCTAGAAAGTCAAAGCTAGAGAGATTCTTAGACATCTTTTACTTCAACTTCTGGTATTAAAAACCCAGAGAGGGCGATTGACTTGCCCAAGGCCACTTACCTAGTTAGTGATAGAACTTGATTTCCTTTCCCCAGTTCTCTTACCTCCTAGTGTTTAACTCTTCATTTCCTGTGCACTGCCTCCT
>NW_007212395.1:0-764 GCF_000164805.1 Carlito syrichta
TCCAGAGAAGCAGTGTGGAAAAAGGATAAAGTATGCAGTTGGATATATGTGAATTTGAATACCAGCTTTGGCACATAATGGTACCAAAGAAATCTTGAACAAGTTACTTGACCTCTGAGAGCAGTTTTCTCATCTGTAAATGGGGCTGTTAATACTTGCTTTATGGGATCATTGGAAAGATTATTTAAGGTATTGTAAGTGTATACACTTTATTCTGTAAAAACTCTAATTGACTCCTCCTGAAAAGCCCTCCTAAATTTTCTATAGCTAATATTTCTTGGATGGGTTTCTATGTGCTAGGTACTGTGCTAAGTGTCAAGTGCTTTTAAAATGAATCAATAGTTATCACAAAACAAAAAGTTAATTTTTTTTAATGCAGTGATCTCATTTTTTATATATTTGTGCTGTTCTTATTGTATGTAGATAGAGACCAGGTTAGGATTCAGTATATATTTATGTTTCTATTGTTGCTCTATGATTTTCTAGCCATGTAAATTTGGACAAACCTATTGACTTCACTCTTCTGTGTTTTCCCACCAGAGATCTAAAGTCCAATCACATAACCATTTGGAAACTGGTCTTGCTTATCTACTCATCTTGGAAAATATTTCTCTGTTGATGATAGAGCTGTAGCAACTGGGCTGGTTCTGTGGGTCTTGGAGAGGACAGTATGGGAGGTAGAAAACTAGATGCATAGAAGCTGTTAGATCAAAGATTGGAAATTCCTCACAAATCAAATCAGAGGTTTCTGAGGTAGGAGCAGG
>NW_007212396.1:0-808 GCF_000164805.1 Carlito syrichta
GGGCAAAACCATTGAAAGGATCTCTGAAAAATCTTTACTGAGCCTGAACACAGCCTGTCATAGCTATACTAGCTGGTACACTGATGCTGATGGGTTCCTAGAACATTTACCTCGCCTGCCTTCCAAAAAGTAATTCCAGTTTTTTGGGAGTCTCCCTTCATACAGGGGCAAAGCAGGTAACTCAGGCAGCAGCTGTTGAACAAAAGGTTTTCTCTGTTCCCAATAAATTGGTCCTTGGGGATCCTAGCTTTGAAATTCTAATTGGCACAGGAAGGAAAAGATTCATTAGGCTCTGGACTCATTAAAATACTCTGCTGCTCACCTACAATTTATTCTTGGCACTTTATCAAGAAGAATTAAGTAAACCAATGGGCTAGGAGACTGCTGACAGTAGAGGCCTATGTGCCTGGGGCTTCTGGGGGATGGGGGTGATAGACCTCCTATACTGTGGAGTATACAGTTGGATTCAAAAGCTCTTCATTCCTAGGATTTTGCATGAGTCAAAGTCTCATATACTGCTAACACTGGAGGGAACTTCTGAAATCATTCGTAAAAAATAACTCATTTTATGGATGGTCCAAAGAAGTGGTAGATCTAGAATTGGAATCAGTCATGCTGCCTGACTCCCAGGCTGGGAATATCTACCCAGCATCACCTTTGGATTTCTAGGCCCAGTATTTCCTTCATTCAACTTCAACAGATACGTTAGAAAGGATTCCAGATCTGAGGGTTGAATAGGAATTGACTCAGCAAAGAGGTAGATGAGGAAGGTTAAGGCTGAGGAACTGGTGCCTACAAAGGCCAGACT
>NW_007212397.1:0-736 GCF_000164805.1 Carlito syrichta
GGGGGTGATAGACCTCCTATACTGTGGAGTATACAGTTGGATTCAAAAGCTCTTCATTCCTAGGATTTTGCATGAGTCAAAGTCTCATATACTGCTAACACTGGAGGGAACTTCTGAAATCATTCGTAGAAAATAACTCATTTTATGGATGGTCCAAAGAAGTGGTAGATCTAGAATTGGAATCAGTCATGCTGCCTGACTCCCAGGCTGGGAATATCTACCCAGAATCACCTTTGGATTTCTAGGCCCAGTATTTCCTTCATTCAACTTCAACAGATACATTAGAAAGGATTCCAGATCTGAGGGTTGAATAGGAATTGACTCAGCAAAGAGGTAGATGAGGAAGGTTAAGGCTGAGGAACTGGTGCCTACAAAGGCCAGACTCCAAAGGGAAAGTTGTCTTGATAAAGTAGAGAAATTGAGGAAGAGATGAGAAGTTTTAGGCAGATCACATCTATGAGGTTTGGGCCACTTTTTGGTTATAAAGAACTCTGGACCTGGAATTAGGAATATTGTGTTCTAGTTGGGTTTCTACATCAGTCTTCTTTTAGGTATGCCATGTTGGGTGTCAGGGTACAAAAATGCTTAAGATGTACTACAATTCCCTCCCTCAAAGATCTGTCATTTTTTTTTTTTTTTTTGAGTTGGAGTCTCACTCTGTCACCCAGGCTGGAGTGCAGTGGCTGCTCCCGGCCACCGCAGCCTCAACCTGCTGGGCTTCCGCCTCATCCTTCCA